>NW_017257301.1:716904-727275 GCF_001594055.1 Mycetomoellerius zeteki
CCGCCTTTAAAGCATTACCGTTGCAGAAACCGTATACAAAAACCATATCAGCATATTCACTATTAGAATACGTACGCGGCATATTGCAAAAGACAAAATTCATCTACTGTTAAAGGCTTTCAAAGAGCGACTGACAAATTCATAACAGAAAGTGGAAAATGTAATCAAATATGTCGGTGCTAGATATGGCAAGAAATGTAAACATTTTTTTTCGATTTCTCTGAAACGGAGCAAAAACGAGCATATGTCTATAGGACTTTTTTTCTTAGTTTTTTACTCCTCTACACGCTCCCGAAGTTTTGCGATTTAATTTGGAAACACCCTGTATATATATATGAAGTATATCTCGTCTCTATAGAGACGAGATTTTTCCTCTTGGCCTTTAACTTTGATGACCTTGAGATTCTGAGTTACTCCTCGGGGGTGAAGGCGTTTAGAAATTGAAAATTTTATTGGGGATATAACCGCCAAAACTTTGGAGGAGAAATTTGTAATAAGAAATATACCAGATAACGATTTATCCCTCTTAATAATTAGCGACGACTTGATTTGTTTGACAATTCATATTGTATTAATTGAAGCTTAATTTGAAAAAAGAACTACTTTTAGTATCGGCTTCTTTTATAACTGAATTAATATTTTATTTATTCTGAAGAAAATTTACTTTAGAAATTTCAAGATTTAATTGATTATTTTATATGCATTACGTTTCACGTAATCGATTAATAAGATTTGTCGTGAAAATTGCAAAATTCCTAAGTCTAAGACTCCAGAATAGTAAATTCCGTAAGATAAAAAAAACTTCAAGCCGTCTATATCAATAAAGTTATTATTATTATTATTATTTATTAAAATGAATATGAACTTTGCTTTTCGCGATTATATTAATTCATGCGATTATCTCAAGGCACACGTTATCAGTCTTCCAAGGAAAGTGTCTGCGTCAGAGACGGAAAGGTCAGAGATTTCGCTTTGCGGAGAAATTCCGCGAGCGAAGGGAAAGTTTGCGATGCCGGGGGTTAACAGAAAGTCGTGGAACCCTTGTTGGGAGCGCGGAATTTCTAGGGGGAAAGGGTCCGTGACAGGGCACGATGTACACGTAACCGAGATCGCGTGAGTAGCACGACGTGCGGACCCGACCCTTGACATACGAGAAGGTGAGATTTTATGACCTTACGCAACGCCGCGAAGGTAACCTTATGCGAGGTGGCAGAGTGACTTTCGTGACGCCGCGAGAAAACAAACCGTGAATATTTTATAGCTAATTAGACGTACTTGACGAAATGAGTTATATTATATAATTCTCCATCTCGCATATACAAGGTGGCATATAGGAATATGGCAGAAACTTAATATTAATAAATACTCTTAATAATAATAAAAATTGAAATGAAGAATATAATAATATTTCTGGGTTTAGTAGAGAATGTAACGAAATATAAGAATTTGAGTTCTATTGCAAAATTATAAAATATTGTGAAATAAAACATAAGATTTTGTTATTGGAAGTACACTGAAAAAAATGCATGTAATTTACATGGAAATTAGTTTTAATTTCTTTGCGGAGATTATGAATATCGTATGTGTCGCGAGTATTCCATAATTACAGAATATTTCGGGAAATTAAGAGCCCTATTTTGTAACTTTTAACGACAATGTCGATATCGTTATGTGTCGTTGTGTAGTTTTTTTTACCATATAAAATAGGCTTGTCCAATTTGAGCTCCGGAGCCAAAACGCAAAGCTATCGACGCAAAAAATTCAATGTGGGTAAGATTTTGGGAACTGTAAAGTGTTGATACGCATCTAAGTGACGCTTATCAACATTTTATAGTTCCTAAAATCTTACTCACATTGAATGTTTTTACGTCAACGGCTTTGCGTTTTGGCTCCGGAGTTCAAATTGGACAGGCCTGATATAAAATATCTGCGCAACGACATTAACGATATCAAATCGTTAAGAGTTGCAGAATAGGGCAGTTAGTTCTGATTAAAATTTTGATGGAACAGAATTCACATAAATTTGAAGGGACAGTTGGATTTTCTACTTATTTTAAAAATTTATTAGATTGAAAAAAGGATGATTAATCTTTTATTTATTATAATTTGAAAGGTTTTGATGTTTTGAATATTATAATGATATCTTGACAATATTAAGAGAAAAATTCTTTGTTTATCAAATCAATTGTTATTTAATTTAATATTAGAGTATATAACCTATATGTCAAGCGTATAATTTATTATCCAATAATTATATGTAATTTACGATGTAATTTAAATTCTAAAGAATTTAAAGTCTAAATATATTTGCTGGCTTGTATTTATTTTATATGACGACGAGATATGAATAGAGGGTATAAATCGCGACTAAGATGATTTATAATCTACGTGATAAGGCCTTTCATGATCATTATACAAATCGATGTTGATTTGTTGCGCTGTTTGCCGAGCTATTTATAAGCAAAATACACAGCAAAGGTGAGAGAAATCTACGATGCTCGCGTGGTAAATGCCTGACATTTTCACCCTGTCGCGCATGAATAAACCTTGGGACCATTTCTCGAAAGTGAAACACCACAATTTCGATTTGTGTCATCAGAAAACAAACTGATTTCTCTTAAAAAAGTTCGCGGATATAACAATTAGTAATTAGTATTAATTGATATCTCACTCTCTGTTCTTTTACAAGACTTCTATACAGAAAAAAAGTTAATCTTAAATTGATAATAATATTCTCATAGATAAGTAAAAATATTGTAATTTTGCTTCAAAGATTTTAATCTTGATTTGATTGAATTTAATACAAATATTACTTTTCACTCAATTTAAGGCTAAAAATCTTGTCGATTTAATTGTTGATTTAAAAATTGTTTTTTTTTGTAATTATACGATTACTTTGAACCTCGATGAAATTTTCCGCGGATTCTACCGAGAGTGGTTTTGCAGAATTGAATTTCCGTATGTCCCTCTGCGATCAACGATCCATTTAATGTCCCACGCTCTTTGAAACCGACGAGAACAATGCCGGCTCAGCGAAAGTTTCTATTTACGGGCACACGGTGTAGGGACACGTCGCACATACCGTGGATGACTATGCGCCATGCCGAGAAAAGATTAAAACGGCAGACTAAGCGGCTCTGGAGATTACGAGGACCGGTTGACTCGGCGTAAACAAGCCTTGTTATGTGCTTAATTACAGGCACTCCGGCACACGAGTGAGAGAGTACTTCCATTCTGCCGTACTTCAAACATCCGAGTGTCCTCTGTGCTCGGGATACGTTTACGAGACTCGGAGGTGAACGTAAAATTTACATTGCATTCATTTTCGGAGCCTAAACACACTCGGATCACAAATGCGTCGCTTTTTCTCTCTTATCCTTTTAATGCTATTGTAGTTCATTCAGCCTCTCGACTTGCAACGCAAAACTCAGAGGCCAGTCGGCGACTTTTGCTCGACTGTGATAACATCCCCGATACTCGCACCCCTGTTTATGCTCAATAAAAGATAATGCCGAGTTGATCGATATAATGCGGGCTTTGTGCGCTTCTTCGACACCATGTAAAATTATGCAAAGAAATCGCAATACGCGTTCGTCATTTCCGTTCTCGTATTAAGCGTGACCTATTTTAACATGACAATATTCAACAACTCGAGCAAGCGAGGAAAAATAAGATGTCGACATCTTTTTATTAATTTATGTGTATTAACTGTTTACTCTGTGTTTTACTTATTTTAATATTACGCAGCAGACATGAGTTTAGATTTTTAGATGATCAAATAAGAGAGATATGAAAATAAAATAAAAAATACACGAAATGAAATGTTTATTACAAATGATAAAATGGTGATGATCATAATGAGACATTTAGCGCAATGTTGAATAACAGAGGAAGTCTGTCGTCGGACGGATTCCATGCAGCGGTCAGGCGCCTGTTTATCGCTTATATTCCACGCGAGAAAGAATTCTTATCAAAAGTTATTCTTATATGTTATACTATGCATCTCAGCGCACGACCCGAGTAACATCCTCCTCGCCATTAAATTTTAATTACACGAATAATGAGCTGCAAATAATGGCGTGCGGCATTAACACTGAAGATTTTAATAATCGGAAATTAGGGTTGCGTAATCTTCTTACGACATATCTTCCGGCAATTAAAAAAGGGCGAGAGCGTCTCCTTGAGGTTTCCTGCTGTCTCGCATCTGTGCTTCTGGAAATTACCGTTATTACTCTGTTGAGATGAAACGTAACGTGTATAATAGTCACTCCGATTATCGCATCTTGAATCAATCTGCGATGTGCAAAGCATGTAATTCATGTGTATCGTACATACTTATTGCACCAGATGTTATTTTACTTTCACGATGCTATGAAGAATAGTCTTCTTTGCAACAGGAAAAGTATCTTATCTCTTTTTACAAATATTATTACAGAAAAAATATAAATGTAATGTAATGAGATTATTACACAAAATATGTAAAAAAGAAAAGTATCTTTTTTATATACCTTTTACAATAATTTTATGGGACGAGAAAGAAAGTTGAATGACTCTCACACACAGCTTAAAAAATTTGCTTTCCGAATCGCGAACATCATGGGCTCTGGAGCGTCGCCGAATTATATCGCAAACTGACAAATTGCCAAGGTGGCGATATAATCCTATCGGCGGTCGGGTCGTGCGGTACTGAGACACCAAATTATTACTTGCGCAGTTCCCGCGCGGCTGTGTGACCGCAACATAATGAGAGATTCCGGGAAGACGCGGTGTGTCGGATGGTATCCTCATGGGAAACAAGAAAGAGAGAGAGGGAGAGAGAGAGAGAGAGAGAGAGAGAGAGAGAGAAAGAGAGCGAGAGAAGGAGACCGACGTTTGTCTTCTCTCGCGTTGCGGGCATTGTCGTGCGTGACAATTCGCCGCGCTGCGCGCGACGACATTAGCCGATGGTGATGGTGAAGCCCCAGCGTTGCCGAGACGGTCGGTCACGCGATAGCGCTGGAGATGATAGCTCCTCGGGTTAAACGACACGCCTCGAATCGAACCCGCGAGGGAAAGGCAAAAGTTTCGGGTTACTTGACCGCCTGGTTTAACCTCCGAGATTGTTCCTCGTTTGCCGCTGTTTGGAACCGAAACGGTTTTTCCTTTCTCACTGTTGCCTGAGGGAGGCAAGCTCCGGTTTGATGAAGCCATTACTTTCGACGAGCTTCTCTTTAGCGACTTGTACTATGCGAAATCGCGTGGAAGTTTAATTATCCACGTTATTAGATAGCTGTAGAATTTGAAAACTTAATTATACACAACTTTTTCTGATGATCTTTTGATAGAAATGGAATTAATTATTAATTAGAAACATTTTTTTTAAATTACCGTAATTTGAACCAAGAATGCTGATGATATGAAAAATTTTTAATTACAAATAGCTTATAATTAGTTTTATTAACAACTGGTATTATTTAACTGGACTAGTTCCTAATATAAATTTGATTCCATTTAATTTTATTTATTAATTTAATTGAAAGATTTCGGGGAAAGGAAACGACAATAATAAATAAATTGCGTCCAATTGGATTTCACCGGTTCTCAGGCCGCAGTGTTTATTTGCGCAGGAAGTTCGCGGTTTCTTTGAATGTACCTGGGAGATATTCGCGGTTAACGAAATGGACCGGAAGCTCGAACGGTAGTTACTTGGCTGATTGAAATTCGGCGTAGAAAGGTAGAACTTCCTGTCTGAATAATCCTTTTCTTGGTCAGCGAACGTTGACACGACCGCTCAATTAACGTTCGTATGACCATTTAAGCAATGCAGCGTAGTGCGCCATATTAACGGTTTGAAGAAATATCATCTTGTTAATATTTTAATGTGTACTTAAAATTCGTATCAAGCTTCTGAATTTTTATTTATTTAAGTATTTTTGCAGGATGTATGCTAAACTCTAATAATTATGTTAATATCAATTAATTGCTACACGAAGTCATATTGTAAAAATTATAACAAAGTTTTGGAACGAAATTTATTGGTAAAAATTAGAATAAAATCTTGAAATGCAATTTTATGCCAAGGCTGTGACATGCATTATTAAATTATAAATTGATAATTAATTTAATATTCATACTAATAATGATCTTAGAAATCTACAAGGAATTTATTACGAAAATTGTGACCCCAGCTAGATTTGTAAAATAGAAAATAAATACATATTTTAATATAATCTGTATTAGGACATTTTTTTCGTGTTCATTACACTCTAAAAAAGTGAAATTTCACTCCCAAAAATTTAGAGTGTACAGTAGCTGTCAAATATTAGAGGAAGGTCACCGATACCGACATACCACTTTGTTTTTAGACAATATTTCTTAAATAAAAGGTAAAAATACAACTTTAAAAACATAAATACAAACTAAAAAGTGTCTTCTATCAGATAGTATAAGCAGTTTTTATAATACTGTTTGCAATTTTGCAATAACTAAGTTTTTCGTAAGTTATGCAAAAATGAACGTCTGACAAAATGGGCTCCAAAACTGACACAGTAGGCAATAATGCCAACATTTCTATTCTATAAATAAAGATATATCCTATTCTGCAAAGAAAACTAATTTATGAAACTATAAACATTTAAAATGACATAATATTATCACTAATACAATCACTATTATTTTAATTACGCAATTTGTAAAAGGACACCGTAAGAATTTTCTTCTCGGATTCATAGAATTTGTTTTTAGATGATTTGGTATAGAAATAAGCTACAAATATATGCATCACTATTATGAGTTTGTAATTCTTTAATTAGCTAAACAGATCACGTTTTTATTAGTATTAATAAGGTGCAAAGGTTAGTTTCTAAGAAATAAGGGGATGTCGCTTTAGGAGACCTATGTCAGTATATCGGTGACCTTCCGCTATTATTTAATAATTTAATAATTTTTATTTCGTGACTTGTGATGCAATAATGAATAACGGATATCTGAAAGAATTTCAATAGAATGCCGCTACAATGGAAATGATGCTGAGCGCTGAACACTCGTCAAAAGTCATTCACGTCATGCTGTGCTCGCACCCATAATTCGTATACATATTGCTAAGTGCGTTCGCATTCTCTCACGTATCTCGGCGGAGAATACCTGCCGGGATATAAAAGCCAGTGCGCTGAACGTAATTTATTTTCCACGGTATAATACCGCGAATCTTTCAGTTTCCTCGTTCACCATCGCGATCTTTTCTTTGTCCATTCATGGGCGCTCGTTTCTATGGTTGGTGGAAATCATACGAGCCGGTAGTTTCCACTCTTTACATTTCGATGAGTTTACTGACTCACATTGAGTTCCTCTGGTACATTTGCTTCGTCTTTGCAGAACACTTATACCTGGACTTCGTCTTCCTGTTCATTTTCATTCTCGATTGGTCTATCATATGTAATCGTTTACTTTGATTATCTATTCATCCATTCCATTTGTAATTCACCTGTAGATGCTTATCTTTTTTGCTTTTGCACAAGTTTCTTACGTAAATTTACATTTTATGTTATCTTGACCAGCTGTTATTTTTAACTTCTTGAGTTACAAAACGTTTGCGCATAGTAATTCTTCCATATTTAAAAATTGTCATATTTTTCTCAGAGAAAGAGATAGGACATATAATTATCGATCCGTAGAGATTCACTTCCCTAAAGGCAATGTCACCATCTCTTTTTCTAAATTAATATATCGGCACATTCTTCATTTACAAATGCTGAAGACCACAAATGACGGTAACGGTAAAAACAGATGTTAGGTATTTTTTCTTGTACATAAACGTAAGTGTGCGTGAGTATTTGTGCGTGGCCTCGGGCTGAACGAATGCGATGTTACGCGGATACATGAAAACGATTTCGCTGATATTTTCAGCGGAAATGCGAACGTTATCTCACGACAATTGCCATTCGCTGTTATGTTCCAATCGCATCGTTAAGAATACTCACATCGGAAGAATAGTCGGTTCGCAATTTTTTTCATTGTTCCTTGCTGAATACGGCCTATTTTTAATATAAAAAAAAAATTGATGCATCTGTAACCTTTAAATCGCAATGATCTAAATGAATAAATTAGGTCAGCCAATAGAAGTGTTCTATCGTTAAATATAGTTGATATTTATTTTCTATTGTTATCAATTTTTAGATATATGAAGATTTCGCGGGGGATGACGCGTCTGCAAACACAAGCGATCGATCCAATATCGCTCGAATCTAAAACTGCGACGATATATACACAGATGGTCGCGTAATCGTGGTAGCAGCGACGGTGGTCGGCGACGCCGAGGTTGAGAACTCGCATAATTGGAGTCAACGATGCGTACCGTGCGGCCTCGGCTATTGTCTGCGTACAGTTACTCGATTATACCGCGGACACGTTCCGAACAATTCGCACCGTCGACAAAAGTGCGCCGCTGAAATGTCGCGGACAATGGGGCAGGGCGATGCGCCTCGTAATATTACGCGACGAAAGTTATTGGAAGTACCGACTGAAAAGATTACAATACCTCCGCTTGCCGCGACGAAGGCGATAGGAGATTTGCATAAGAATACGAAGGAGTTTGTATAAGTCACTGCGTTGCGCAAGAAAACTTACACTGACGACGGAGAAGATGGTTTGAATTAAAACCGATCGGTGAAAATTTGTGTGTTTGTAGAGTTACAATTTCAGAGATTAAACATTCCGTCTTATGGAAATTAACTCTCTCTTGTCATTTTAATTCTGTTTTTGTAAGAGGAGCTTATCGATTTATGTTTAACTTACACATTGCGTTTTTTTTATTGCGAAAATAAATACGGTAGAATCTTCCGGTGTTTATTTTATCGTTCATAACTATGATTTAAGCAAGATGTTTGCTTAAATCAAGTTAAATAATTGTGATATCTTCCTGATGTTAGTGCAGTATTTTTAAAATTATTTTACGATGCATATATGTTTATGCTGATAATGCAACGGTCGGGCGTGCAACCGTTCGCCGTGCGTTTGTTGATTTATTGATGATAACGATTTTGTCAACATGTGCCATATGGCGAAATAAGTTGCATCTGACATTAGATTGATGCATAAAAAGTAAATATCTAAAATAAGATGAATTAACCCTGGTAGTAATTTATTGGTAATACATTATTTAAACACACACACATTAAAGATATATTCATCCAATATTAAACCAATATTGTTAAAGCCAATAATTGACTAATCATAATCAATTGTTCTCCTCATATTTGACTGTGATTGGTCAATTTCTTATGGCTTAAGGCTCAAAGCTTAAGTTTTACGCCTTAAAATCTCATTGTAAACGCCGTTTATCGTATATGCGTCCATTAGATTGGTGTCAACAAGCTTTATGGCTCTCACACATGAAATGCGTGACAGAGTATAAGCATAACATAAGATCGCTGAACCAATGAGTATCTTATGTAAATCAATATGGTGACCAGTGATGGGTAAGATACTCTTAACATTTATCTTGATACAGATACAGTTACATGTACGAAAATTTATCTAAATACAAATATAAATACACATATTAAAATGTATATAGATACAGATCAGATACTTTAAAAGTATCTTCAGATATATTTCAGATACTCTTACATTAATTTTATTGTAATAATGGTAATATTTAAAATAATGTATCTCAGTTATTAAATTAATCATTTATTCTTTCATTTTTGTTACATTTAAATAATTGAAAAAATTTATAATTATCGTAAAACAATTTAGAATAAGAATTATAAGACGATATTATTCATCATTATTCATCATAGTTTTACAAACTAAAAATGCTTCAAACATTGTGTTTTCAGCTTAACTATACATGCGTTAGAAATTCCACAATCTAAGATCACTGGTTGCGTTCAGCAGAAAAAGCAGCTGTGTAACTGTAAAATTGTTTAATATGATTTGCATTTAGATTCAGTGAGGAACTAAGGGAAAGACCAATCATGTTATAGAATTTTGCAACAGCAAAGCTGTTTTTTTTTCTGCGAAATAGAATCAATCAATAATCATACACAAAATGGAATTATGACTATGCTGTATCTGAAAAATTAGTTCAGATGATGTGTCTTTTTATCTAGATACAGATACAAATACTCGAATTTGAATGTACCTCAGATACAGGTTAGATACACAAAATATATCTCTATACATGTATCTAGATACATGTATAGAGATACTACCCACACTGATGGCGACATTATGCTGGATGCTCATTGGTCCAGCAGTCTTATGTTATGCTTATGCTCTGTTATGCATTTCATGTGTGACAGGCTTTAAACGTCATCGGGGTTACAGCGGGGTTGCACGCCTCTTCTACTAATCTTGGAGCTCGTTTTCCCGATGCACGCGATTCCTGCT
>NW_017257301.1:727291-872084 GCF_001594055.1 Mycetomoellerius zeteki
GTACCCAATCCCGCAACTAGAGGCGAACCTGCGCGCGACACGCGATACCATTATCAACGACACGGAGCAACGCACTGACGACTCCGGCGCGTCATTGACCTTGCTCGAAATAAAAATATCGTGGCCATGAGCAAATTATACCGTGCTTTCCGAGTAGACGCGAGCTTGCGAGAGGGAGATAGAAAGAAGGGGAAAGAAAGAGAGCTTCGTTACGTCGTCGTCGGTGACGCAACGCTGTCGCGGCCGTGAGGGATGAATTTAACAATCCATCGCGGCACAAACGTGGAACGAAAGGTCCCTTGGACGTGAGCCATCTGTTCCAGTCATCTCGCTTTTGTAATAAGGGACATAAGGGACACTATTAACATCATAATCAGGACTTACCAACGTCCGACATTAACTGCGAACTCTGATGTCTCCACAATTATTTTACAATGCCCTAACTGAATTAAGAAAACGGCACTGCACGATAGAATTAATAATTGTTATTTTCCCTCGACTTTGCGATGACTTCAAGTTAATATTCACTGTGCCTTGATATCTTTTAATATTTGCGAATTCTCTTCTTCTTCATTCTGTCATTCTCTTCTTCTGAAGTCATTCTTCACCTTCTCACGATGATTGCAATTATCTCAATTGTGTTTGTTGGATTGATGCCACAGGTTTGTTTTATATTCGTTGAATAAAACTGAAAGCAAGATCAAAGTAAGATTGCTACCATTGGCTTCAGTATCTTTCCTACTGAAAAAAAGTTACATAACGAAATCTTGTAATTAAAATATGTAAATCAGCTAACGATTATTCCAAATCAGTACGTGATCTTTTAAAATCGCATAATTTTTGAAAAATTACACGATGATTTGTTTTTTTTCTTCTATTTCTATCATTTAAAATTCGATAACAATAAAGTCATACGACAGATGAAATTATTTCTAATATCGTGAGACTTTTTTCAAATTACGTGATTTAAAAAATTCACTGATTTGGAACAATCCGTTATGTGATTTACTTATTTTAATTACATGATTTCGTTATGTAACTTTGTGACGTGATTTTTTTCAGTAGGGTTGTTTATTTACTTAAAAGGAGAAATATTTTAATCCTTTTTTCAAAGAGCTTCGATTTTCTCTAACTTCATTTGATATCAAAATTTGAAGGAGCGACGAATCTTTCTTTCAAACCAACGTGACACTTCCTTTGCTTAGGATTTTGAAGGCTCGCGAGCGCGTAGGCATTTCTCATGCGTGCCTTTCTGGAATTGGTCGTGACCGAGCGGAGCTGCTTATACGGTGTACCGTTTACGCATTCCTTTCGCGTTGGTCTACTACGCGTTGCAACTGTGTACCCCACGGGCCCCTTTTCCGTCCCATTCTTGGCTCCGCGTGTCTCTGTCTTCCTTCCTTTTCTCGAAAAGGAAACGCTTCTTCGGCTCCTTTTCTGCGCGCTGACGTGTACCAGAAGAATGCTCGGGTTCCCGAGTGCCTGATCGCCAACTCGTTGCTTTATGTAAGTTGAACTAGAGTCGACGTGAAACCGCACTCGGACAATAATGTCGGTTTCACCACGACCAAGCAGCTTTTTTGCGCTGAAAATACACTCGCTGCGCTGCTCGATCGTAATTGCGAGACGGCATTTAATCGACGCGTTTGATGATTTAATTGCTGTTATATAACGATGTTTTCTTCATCGTATGAGTTCAGGGTGAGGTATAAAAATAATAATACTTCGATGTGTGTTAAACATCGAATTTCCGGGATAAGTGAAGTGGAAAGCCGGCAATTAAAAGTTCATAGAGGTGCTCATGGACGTTTTCTCTCTCTCTCTCTTTCTCTCATACAAGTTTTTATATATAAATCTTTATTTTAAAACATGTTGATTTGCAAAATGCTATTTTTAGTTTGTCTCGCATTTTTAAAACTCTAGGAAAATACACTTAATTACGTCGTTCCTGAAGTCCTCGCGTTAAAAAATTAATAATAATTCAGTAATTTTTCTTCAGTAATTTTTGAATTTAAATTATTAAACTGAGAGCTATTTGATCTTGTTTTCCGTCAATTTTTATGCGATATAATGCAAATATTTTTATTACATCACTTTTGTAAAGCATACAGTAATTTTAATTCAATCATCCATGTAGGTAAAAAAATATACGATAATTTATAAAATATGACAAAGAGAGGAGAGAGGCAAACTGTCCGCGTCTGAGAAACGCCAGACCAAGTGGCTTTCGTCTTCGTCGTTTCAATGGCAGTGCAAATTCCCATCGAGGGCGATACCCACTTACTTCGAATATGCCATAGAGGCCCTCTGAGACACAATGAACGATAGAAGAAACATTCTCCGGACTTGACCTCACGTACGGTGTGTCACTTAAGTCACCCATACGCACGTAACTTGTCGGCGTGCACGTGCTCGCTGCGTATGCGTGCGTGTCTCTTTAAAGCACGTTTATCGTCGCTCGCCAACAGCCCCGTCACTTCCATTTATTTATTTATCTACAAGCTCTTCATATGTAAGACGATAAAGTGGAGCGCCATTTGCCTGCGATAATCTTCTGCAGTGAGATTGATAATGTTGGTGAATGATCTTTCGACGAGCGAAATAATACTTGAGGGGAACCAAGCTTTAATTTAAGAAAGAGAGAGTGAGTATATGAAGAAAATACTTGAATAAATATTGCTTGTTCAAAAAGATAGAAAATCCCGTTAAATAAAATCTCGATTTCTTTATACTTAGACCTTTGGTGTAATTAAATGTGAGTAAAAAATAATACACACTAATCCGTAATTAATTGTTGCTATCTTATTTCTTCCGTCAGCTATTTTTATATGTAGATATTTCAAACTCTGGAGAATGAAGGAGAGGTATGTGCGCATGTGCGAGTGTGTGAATGGGGAAGAGAACCAGATTGACTCTCCTTCTCCTCTTCCGAAATGTAGTCATTCTTAACTATAATTGGCCTGTGATACCTATTATTACCGTCCAAAAATCGTTACGCCTCTCAATGTCTGTGTGCGTCCACTTTCATGTGGATTCGTGCACGAAAGACACGCTTATACCATTGTAAAGAACATAATGCGTCCCGCCCTGACCATGAGGCACACTAGTGCAACAGCGCGCAGGGTGTGCACGCAGCCGTGATGTACATTAATACGAACGTGTGTGCGTGCATGTTGTATGCTTGAGTGGATGACACACGTGCTCGCAAGTCCCTGAGCGAAAGAGACCGCTCGTATTCTAACGCACACTGAGGAACTCCCACAATCAGTACACGATCTGTCTACAGTTTGTATACGGTGGTCGTTAACAAAAGGATCGTCGCGCGACACCTTCCCTTCGAATAACCGATTTACTACCCTGAGATTTAAAACAGTTTTAAATATAGCAACGCGCAATATTCGATATTTTCATAAACAAATTAATGTAAATTGTCGATAAAAATTAATCTCAAATTCAAAATTGTTTAAAATCGAGTAAGAATTTTACTTTCAACATATTTCTTTTAAACATCTGATGTAGACAGACGTACGTATCAAATAGACAAATTGTAGATAACATGTAAAGAATGTCAATGAAAACATTGTAGATAAGATTAATAAAGTAAATATTCAGTATTGAAGAATTATAATTCCTAATTTGATCTTTTCTTATTTCGAAATATATGAATCTATATATAATTCAATTTAAAAAGTCTTTTTAACGTTTCGGGGGAAAAAAGATTTTTAATTTGAATCGGTCAGATACACAAGTATTTTTATTCGGTGTCACCAAGTATGTACAGGTATCAAGAGGGTCGCACACGTGTGGTGTGCACGCCGGCACACGCACACGCATGTGACGCCTTACACACGACAACGTGAACGTGAAGCCCGGGGACAGGGCCTTTCAGTTCACGCCGAGACCGCGCGCAGTGTAGATCCTGCGATTTCCGAAACGGAGACTCGGCCGTCACGATCGAGAAAACGGAGTTACGCGCGATCGCGAAGATCCGTCGCGCGTCGCCGAACGCGAAGGACGATCGATGACCCTGACTGATCCCGCGGTATGCTCGCGAATCGAGATGCCGGCATACGTCATCGGCTTTTTCTGTTTCTACGCAGATCTACTGCGCTTGGAGTCGCAAATGATACAGCCGAACTAGTACAAGCTTTTCAAATTTGTTCTGTGAAAAGGAAGTTACTGACGTTTAAAAAAATGTGTCAAGAAAGATGGAATGATCGCGAAAAACCGTGTCAGTGTTGGAAAACAATTCTATGTCCGTAAGGATGTTACCTTTTTGAATTTGCATTGAGAGAATCCCGAAATTAATTCTAATTCTGGGAAAATAATCATTCATTTAGATTTTTAGAGGAATATTGGATTTTTTAAATGTTCCTTATGAGAGAAACTTTTTGGGTGAAGTTCGCAGGATTTGATGTTACAAAGGATGCTGTCAAGACAGAGGAAATTTCAAGTTCCGACGATATATATTATCTACGACGGGATTTGATTTGCCGCAGTCTGTGTGATCGATACTGATTTGCATGGAGCCATACTGACGCCGGCAAACGTTAATTAGCTTTTCCCAAGGAACTTTATTAACGGAACTGTCTCGTTCCGGGATTAAACCTTATTGATCCTGTATTAGATTATTCTGGAGACAAAGACGTTGGAACAATCAACGTGACAGTTATAGTGTAAATTAAATAAACGTAGTTAAGAAGAGAAACGCGAAAAGAAACTTTCAAGGATGCGAAAGGGAGACTTTTAAATATTTATGTACCCATCCTCTTTTAAAGAACTGAAAAAAATTTATGAATACGATACTAATTTTTTTTGGTCTTGTAAAATTTTTCCAAGGCGACGCCAAGAACTTCACCTTCAACTGCATCGCTTCTGGAACATTTCAAGATTAAGCAATCAAAAGATTAAGTGACATCTCGGGTTAAACTATGTCTCCGATGTAAAGTATTCCAGGAATTTCCGTAGCTAGAATAGTTTTGTGTGAGATATAATAAAACTTCAAACCAAAAGACTTATCCACTGCTTCGTGGAAGGCTTCTCTATCGGAAAAGAGAGAGAGTTTCGTCAC
The DNA here is from genome assembly GCF_001594055.1 of Mycetomoellerius zeteki. Classification (NCBI taxonomy): domain Eukaryota; kingdom Metazoa; phylum Arthropoda; class Insecta; order Hymenoptera; family Formicidae; genus Mycetomoellerius; species Mycetomoellerius zeteki. Next base: position 732,363 of record NW_017257301.1, read on the forward strand.
TTTGATATCCAGTATCATAAAATATCTTGAAGGCGATATAAAAATTTGGTAAAGGCGTCGCCGATGTCATAATCTCTCATCGTATGTGGTGAGTTGACGTTAACGAAGCGGCCAATTAGGCGGTTTCACCGGTGCACATGGTTTTGTATATACATGTATATACATATATATATATTATACATACATAATATTTACATAAGGTGGCCGAAAGAGAGTGTATCAACGAGCGCAACGTCCGGTCGACGCGGCGCAGCGAAAAGGCTTCGTAAAATCGGACGCATCCGGAGGTACGAGAAGTGAAAGTGTGTTTTGCACAAGATGACGGTAACCCCGTCCCCGGGGTAACGGCGAACGGCAGCCGGCATCAGTGTATCGAAGCGACGAGCATCGGTCGCACCGACCGTCATTGTTGACGGTCAGAGAGGTCGCGAGCTGGATTTTAATAGCCGTGTTAATTCACGAACCCTACCAGACTCCAACTGGAAAGTTTGCCATTGTCTTTAATAATTCATGATGCCGTGACGGTACGCGTGAGAGATGCACGTTATGCTCCGGTTTTCTTCAAGGCTGCCATCGAGGGTGCGTCGAGGGAGCGGAAGAAGGAAGTGGGGCTCGACCCCGCGGAACTGATGTTACTTCGCGCTTGGTCTCGTTTTCCGGCCACGTGGACGCTGCGGGGAGAACATGGAAACTATATTGAATTGTAATTAGATTGGATTACACGGTGGTTTGCGACGGGAGGTGTAATTGAGTCGGTGGTATGTGCGCGATGGAATGAGGAATTGACGTTCGGAGTTACCGTAATTGGTATGACGAGGGTACACCGCGTGACAGAGATGCTTATAAATCATTTTCTTCCTTGACAGTTCCATGAAGATTTTATGTATTTATGAGTTGTCACGATAGGCATTTATTAAATTTTTTCATCTGGAGTGGCAGAAAATAAGCAACGTTTATTACCTCATTTTCTACCGTCAAATTCTTTTTTAAAAAGAGTAAAAGTCTTAATAGTTAATGTTTTGTGTTAAAGATTTAAATTTTATAATTTTTTTTATTAGTGTAGGCTCTTAATATTTTAATCATTATAGAGTTAATAATATTTAACTCTTCGTTGCTATACTTTTTTGTTTGTCACACTGGATTTGTGAGATCCAATAACTTTTCTGATATGTTCTTGATATGTATTATGGAATTATTCGGAATTAATTCGATCGGAATTATTCAATTATTATTTAGTTTTTTACTGTTTTTTTCTAATTGGAATCCATTCTGGACAATTCCATAACACAAGTCCTTATTTAGATACCAATAAATGAGCTTATCTAGTGTCAAAAATATTATAGTTTTTAATATATATATAAAAGATTATCAAAGTATATATACATTTACCTTATTATTTATAAATTAGATTTTTTAATTATAAAAAAATAGTGTTTACAAAAATTCACTCGTGTAGATTTTTTACTTGAGTCAATTTGACTCTTGTTTAGTAAACTAGGATTAAAATATATAATGACACAATGTCAAAAAATTTCTCGTCGATAAGCATGATTAAGCGACGTATTATTTGGAAAAAAAAAGAACAAAAACTTATTGTGAAATGTAATACCATTATTACTTTGTCAAGTCGATGTTATTTTATTTCGGAGCAGTAGTACCGTGTTCGAATATCTGTGATACACTTTGCACGCGTGCACGAGTCATCGCACGCTTAGCGTTGTTTTGCTTCGATAATGTCCTATCGTTACCGTTACACTCATCCATGCCGTGACGCGCCTTTTCGTTAGTCCCGGACTCGTTATCTGTGCGTAAATAGAAAGATGTCGTGCCACCTCGCGCAGGGAAGAGATAAGTGTTTCCGGTCGTTAAAGCCTGACGGCCGGGAAGCGGAACGGTGTGTTTTTCTTCCCCTTTTTCTTTATTTTTTTTTTTTTTAGAAACTATACTCCTGGAGTCTTCAGTCGAACAAGAATCCCGAGTGACGCATTCTGAGTATTTTTTTCTGTCTCTTTTTTAGACTTGAACCTGTGGAACAAAAGTATCAGTCAGCGCTGGCGGAAACTGCGGCGAAGATGCTCCGTGCAGGAGTCGTCGGAGCCGCAGGAAGCGCTGATACAGGGTGGCGGGAATCACGGTGTTATACACGCAGTGAGATCAACACCGACCAGCAGAGAAGCCTCGCCGGCTGCGAAAAGTCTTCAGGATAGTAGCTCGCCGAAGAAACTGCTGCAAACTAGTTCCCTGAGGTTGCCAGGTGAGTTTGAATCGACAGGAAACGACATCACTTTTGCTTTAAGCTGCGAGTAAATCTAGTTTCCTTAATATAATATATACCTCACGTTCATTAAATTATTAAGTTATTTACGTACAATTAGGTCCGATTTTTCATTAGTTAATTTATGATTTAGACTTGATTTAATAATAATGTAAAAATTATATTTCTCTAGCTGTACTAATTACTATATTAATGGTTTTGTAATGGTAATTTTAAAAGTTATTTACTACAAAACTATCAGTTTAGTGATTAACCATAGAAAAATACAATTTTTACACAACCTAGCCATAAGTTAACCAGCAAATGTGAAAAACCAAGCCTAAATGTGGTAACTGAAAAAAAAAAAAAAAAAACTATTAAAGTTAGATAATGAAAATTAATGTAACATTTTAAAAAATTAATATACTTTTCGTTTTAGGGGAAGCTGATCATATTACACATGTATACTCTAGTTACATTTATGTATGTATACTTTATAACGAAAAGTACATTTGTAGGCACGACGAAGGGTATCGCCGACATCCAGCATGTGCTTCGCAGCAAGTTCAGCAAGATAAACGCCGGCATCAGGAAGCGAAAGGCACTGAGTGTAACGGAGGTGTTTCCTCCACAGAAGGACAATGCCTCGAATTTCTACGTACCAAGTCCCCTTACCTCGTCTACCAGTCAGACCTTCGAGGACAATCGTTACGATTCGAGCGAGCCCGCGTCTCTGCCACCGTATCCCTTTCACGATAACCTGGAGACTCTGGCAGAGAGCAGCGTCCCGAACTCGCCCCATTGCAATGGCAACACCTTCGGCTATTCCCAGGACAGCTACGAGCAAAAAGACATTCTGTATGAGAACGTGGCGTTCCCGAGGTCCTCGCCATCGTCCTGCTGTCCGAGGACCCGACCTGTTCTCCAACGCAGCAATTCGGAGAATCACGAGGCCAGCGTGCACGATCACTCTTACGAGAACATGCGCTTTCAACGAATCGGTGCTCAACGAGACGATCTGGCTTCGGGAAGTCCGTACGCAGGTCGACACTTAGCAAGGAGCAACTCTGAAACAAGAGACCATTCGTACGAAAATGTACACTTTCAGAGCGCGAAGATTAGAAATCAGTCGGAACCGTCGTTCGAGGAGATACACATACCTAGAGTGACGCCCAGAAAGAGGTCCACCGATTTTAAGGTCGGCGGACAGGTGAATAATTACTCAGGTGAGGCCACGTTAAGCTCAGTCAATGGTAACAAGGAAGATGCACCGACGAGTTTGGGTATGGAGAGAAGTTCTGGCAAGAGAAATCCAAGGAAGCTCAACAGTAGAAGCGTCGCGAATATCCCTAGCTCTTCGGGTGCAAACTTGAAAACTTGGCAAGTGAGTAAATTCTGATTTAAAAAAAATTATTTCTATCAAAGATTTGCAAACGTTAAAGTTGCGTGAATATTTTACAGAGAAATTTAAATATTAAATAATAGCAACTAAATAGTACAACCAAAATGTTAACGAAGAATTCAACTCAGACGATTGAGTATTATTTGCACGTAAATTTTTTTACGGTTTAAGTATACAACGCAATTTTTTTTTAGGGTACTCAAGATGCGGACGAAGGTTTGAATACTGATTCGGAGCTTGAAGACATCGACGAAGCCGCCGAAGGAGAGGAATCGCGTTTTTGTACTTTGCCAAGACCAAGTAAAGGCGGTGCATCTTTTACGATACTGACCGCCAGATTTCTCAAGGGTCCTGGGCACAAGGGACTTGGCTTCAGTATCGTCGGCGGTACCGACAGTCCTCGCGGAAACATGGGGATCTATGTGAAAACTGTTTTCCCCAATGGCCAAGCTGCTGACTTAGGCACTGTCAAGGAAGGTAAAGTTATATTTAACAATTTAATTCAATGAACCTTGAAACTCACAGTTAATGTAGATTAACTTTAATCTTGATTCAATTTAATCTTCATCTTTTTTTAGTTTTAAAAATTAAATAAGGATGAACATATAATTTTATTTAAATAAAGTTATATATATCTCACAAAATTCGATATTTGCAGGGGATGAAATTTTGTCAATAAATTCGAAACCTCTTCACGGTATGACCCACGCCGAGGCAATCGCCGAATTCAAGTCTGTGAAGGCTGGGGACGTTGTCCTACACGTGGGACGTCGCGTGAATAGGAAGAAGAAAGAAACCTTAAGCCTGGCACCGGTTAATCCCTCCGTCCCGAGGCAAACCGTCACGTGAATTCGTAAAGAACGTCATAACAATTTTTCTATTTGCTGAAGTTTCATGAATTTGACCTTTTATCTTTCGAGAACATTCACAAGGTAGCGATATCAATAATTATTGCTGGCAAAAATACGCGAAAGATCGAGGCAAACTACCTCTATTCTTTTAAATTTCGATTCACATCCAAAATGAGGATTTAGGATAAGGTTGATGAAATGCTTACTGCAAACGCGATTTCCGTTTTACTTTTTCGATATATAATTACATATAAGGATAATATAAAAAACTGACGATATTCTTTATTAATGTATTACACGTAAAGAGAGCGAATCGGGAAAAGCAAAATCTCATTTTTACTTGACAAATATAATCAAACGGTGAGGCGGACACTGTCGAATCAAAACGCGTTTTAATTATATAGCCGATCTATTCGGTACTCGCTATGTTAAGCATTAATATTTATAGATAAACTCATAATCGTCGTCTAATGTTATCTATTAAAATCATCGGTATAATATTGAAGCCGAATTTTTCTCTTAATTTGTCTATTTTCTTTATCTGCATAAATAAACTTATATGTATATTTTATATTCATAGTCTTACTTAGTAAACTCATATTTATAATGCCTATTCAACAATTAACTGTTATGTATAACATGTGTCATCATTACGTCTATATTATTGAATGGGAAATTATAATATCAAAGTAATTGTCAGTTTGTGTTCGAAATGTTTGTATGTTACAGAAGCATTATAGGCTGAATAACTCTGGTGTTACACATTGGTTAGTGAGAGACAAGTACATTTTTTCATTAAGACTACAGATGTATTATATAATAATTTTTAATATATTAGATATATGTGGATACACATAAATTGTCAAATTACAATAAAATTAGTATAAAGAGATCAATATTATATCAATGTTTATATCATTGAAGCTTTCAATAAATCGCATTTTTAAGTTTACATAAATAAAGAAAATAGATGAATTAAACGTATTAAGAGAAAAATTTGGTCATTTACGAAATAGAACTTACCGAATATATACGACGCAACGAAGTCCTCCAGTTAGCAATTAGCAGACGATTTATTTTTATAAAGTGAATGAAAATGTTCTACGATTTTTGTATAGTTAATACAAGCGACGTTTATTAACATGTATGCCGAATATCAATGAAGCGAAACGGATTCAATTAATTGTACGACAGAGATTATCTCTAATGGCCTAGCCAGATAATATATACAGATGAAATCGTAAAAATTTGAATTTGTTCAAAGGAAATGCAGGAGAGAATAAAAAATGGCGAAAGGATAGTAAAATCTTTTGTCTAATTCTTCGAATTTTTCATTAAATAATCTAGAATAAAAAATAGCAATAAATTGACATTTTTAAATCAAATTGTTATAATACTAGTTTTTCTTTCTGTAATAATAATAACTTTATAATGTACTAATAATAGCTTTATAATAATAATAATAATGAAGTAATGTACATAAGTATATATACTTGAGGAACCTTTTGTCATTTTTGTTCATCCTACAATTTTCTTTACGCAGGCTTGTGCAATTAGGCATATGACAGGAAATCCAACGCCCGAACTTTGTTGCAGAGTTGGGGAAGGAATTATTTTTTAACTGTAGACTAGCGAAGATCGTCCAAAGATGAAGCCCAAAAAATATTTTTACTACAAAGACGAAAACACACGCATAGAGAAAGCGCATATCTATATACGTATACATATAGTATATACATTTTATAGAATATATATATATATATATTTCGATCGAGCGAGAAACGCGTTTACTTTAAGAGGAAGCAACATTATTAGTATCTAGTCGATTTGTAATATTTTCGTTTTTGAAAGCCCGTTTTATAGTCACAACGATAAGAGGAAAAAATTTTTATATATACATATTATACGGTGATAAACACACGCGATTATATATTTCTTATATCGATTTTCAAGGTGTAACGAATCGTATAATCGAATGGTAGATTAATGACTATGGCTTAGAATCGCCGCTAATGTGACAAAGGTAATGTACGCTCCGCACAATAAAACATTTTTAATTAAATTTTATAGAGCATTAATTCCTTCGCTTTGTTAAGTCTTATAATAGATAAATAATAACAGAATTACAGCGCTAACGCTAACTCTTATTTGCGCCTGTTTTCTTTTATTTGATATTTTTGAGAGTTATTTAATTATATGTAATTTAATTTTGTTAAATAAGTAAATACATTGCCTAAAAAATGTACATCAGATATAGAGAGATCAAAAAGACAATAATATTCTTTTTAAAATTGAAATAATCAAAAGGTATGATACATTGATTTTATATTGTTATACACATATAATAATTTATTGCAGTATATTGAACATGAAATTTTTATTTTCGAACTCGCAAAGCACGTACATTTAGTAGATACATGATGATGTTTTATATATAAAGTTACATAGATGTTTGTATTCTGAAAAATAATGCGATTTTTTTAAAAATGATTAAATTACATTAAATTATTTTAATATTTTAGAGTGTATGTTGCAATTATTTATAAATTATTTATAAATAAAGGCAATTTATGATATCTTTTTTTTAAAAATAAAAATATGTTGAGAAGGGCTACGAGCCAAAATAACAAATTTAATATACGTACTGATGCAAAGATACAAATAGACTACATTAAAATGGCAAACGTTTCGACTCCGATCCGTTCAGTAAATTCGCAGATTTATATCGATCTGTAAAATACTGACAATTTGGCCACTCCAGTATCTTCTTAAGGAAAATCAAAAGTTTGATTTAAAAATCGTTCACTAGTGACCTCTAAATCTTAACATTTTTTGATAAAAATTTAGGGGTGTTCTTTTGACATGAAATGGAAGCTTTTGAGCTAAGAGGCCAATTAAAAAAAAATTATTTTTTCTTGTCAGTCTAGTATACGTACAATGTGTATACATATATAGGTAAATTAAAAAAACGAGAAATATTTCAGTCTTGCAACATATTTTATTTGATAAAAATACAATCTAGTAATTATCAATCGCTAGTATTTATTTTTATAAAAATATATTTATAAACGTCAATTTTAATTCAACCTTATATAGTTTATTCATATTGATTAGTAAATTGTTTTTATAATAGATAAAGCAAAATAAATGACATGAGATTTTATAAATGCTTTCATGCAAAACGCAAGAATTTTTTTTAGATATTCTAAAAAATCATTTTAAATTTGACCAATTTTGTATATCAATTGAAAAATGTTTTAACTTAAAGTAATAGATATACTGTATGCTATATGCTATACTATGTGCTATACTATATACTATATGCTATATTCTTAAATAGCATATAAAAATATTTTTAAGAATATATAAACAGATATATTCATTAATTTTTATGAATTTTAAATTTATGAATATGTATTTTGTACAACAAAAAATGTCAGCAATATTAATTATGAAAGGAATTTATTATTTTTTCCAGATTTCACGTCGTTTATATTATACATTTCTGACGTGATGTATTTTTGGTGAGATTCGAATAACAACAGTCGCGTCAATCATATAATTTATTCATTTCATTAAATGTGATATAATTAATGATTTAAAATTATTTCAAGACACCTATTTATGTTTTAATTTAGCACAAAAAGTGTAAATGTATATTAAGTTTAATGAATCCAGTTTATTTATTATCCTTCTTGTTTAAAATTAATCTAAACTCTATTAGGCTGCATTCGGGGAGACGCTATTAGCGCTATTTGTGTCATTCCATCTTCATTGTCCATTAGACGGTGAGAAAATAGATGACACAAATAGCGCTGATAGCGCGCTCTTCGAATGCAGTCTTAGAATTTTTTTAGATTAGAATTTCGACTGAAATTTCTATTAGGCTAATGCAAGCTTAATGTTAATTAATAAATGTTAATGTTAATTATTGTTCGTTGCAAATTGTAATGACTAACATTAAAACACGAGTAAAGTGTATACATTAAAAATATATTTAAATATTTCGAACACGAATACATTTGCATTTTAAAATAATTTGTTCTTAAAAAGTTCATAAACGATTCGTACAATTCTTCATGATATCAATTTTTGTACAGATTTCAGCACGTTGAACTTTTGTTGCACTATATTTTGCGTGCAAAAAGTTTGCTAATGTTATATAACCCAATTCTTCCTACCGTCCTATTTGCAACGTTTAAAAAATTTTTTTTACTTGAATACTTTATATAGAGCATCTTTTCAATTTTTTTTATACATATGGATTGTATATACATATGAAGAAAAAATCAAAAAGATGCAATATACATATGGACAAAAAAATTTTTTAAACGCTGTTCTTTAAATAGGATGGTGAGAAGAAATAAATTATATCTCCATAATAAATAGAAGATTATTAAATTCTTGATGAATTTGGAAATATCAAAATTAAAATATTTTGATTAAAATTGTATTAAAATAATGTATGCGATATTTGGAATATTTTGTAGTTATGTTCAACGTGCTGAGAATGGACGTTCGAAATGTGAATTTTTTTACGACTTCAAAACAAATAATCGACGCGTACTAATTACTTGGCATTATCTGAGTATTACGTAAGGCGTGTCCCAGAGGCCGCGTTGCGTAATTAAATAAGTTATATGCGTATAAGGTTATATGACGGGGAACGGTAATCAACGCTTCTTTTAATAATATGTCGTTTAAATACTTTAATTGAGTCGCAATTGCGACGCAATTGCACGATTGTGCAATTAAATGGTGTTCCATTCGTCGTGGTAGGATGAACGCTTCGGACATCTTGCGACTTCCGAAATGAAAAATATAGGAATTCTTAGCACTTGATTCGCTCGCTTTGCTCGTACAGTTCCGGTTTTTCACGGCCACTGTTCTATAAATTATGATCGCTATCGCTTACAGTTAAAACATGCTATTGCTTCAAAAATACATTGTTATCGCTTCAAGTTAGAACACGTCGCGATACATATTAACTTATTTCGTGTCGCGATGGGAATTCTTCGTCAGAACGATACAATCTATTTATTTACAAATCTTCTAAAACGCTGAAAGACGTTTCTGTGGATGACTTAAAGACTGATGGTTTTTTAATGAGTTGAAATATCTTTCAGTTTTTAAACATTCATATTGTTTACTATTAAATTGACTAGGCACCTATTTATTTGCAGGAGGTTTATGATGTTTTGTGAAAAAAAACGTGATATATTCTAAAATTGCTAATTATCGTGTTGCTTCATAATCACCACACTTGTAGTTCACAGCCGTTACATGTGTACAGAAACATTACTAACAACTGTCTTTCGGAATTATTGTTAACAAATATATTTTTGTGAGTATTTCCCTCATTGCACCTCGCTTCTTGACATTATTTCATCATTTCTCAGTTTCGCGAGTCATCTCGAGTTATATAACACCATGAAGCAAGGCATTTGAATTGTTTTAACAGCGCAGAGTATCCAATCCTCTTGTCTCATAATGAGAAAAATCAGGGATTGTTAATAATTCTTTACGCCGTGTGTGTGTGTATATGTGTGCGTTTGTACTTGTGCGATGACTTTACTCCTATCTCAGATTTACTTAATCGAAACAATATGGTCTCTGTATCAAGTATATAAAGAAGAAAGCTAACGCTAAGAGCAGCGATCCGCTCAAATCACCCAGTGCCGTCAAATAGGGGATCGCCGAGTTATCTGGATCGATTTTGCACCTCCACATCGCGTGAATGATTATGTGTGCGGTGTACAACAGAAGCATTACCTGAAAAAATTTCCGTTATGACTTCGTTTCCGCAGTTCGCAAAATTGAAGTAAAATAATAAAATTGCGTGACTTACCTGAATAAAGGAAACAGTTACATAAAAGAATACAAAGTATGCATGTATCTTGCAATTGCCCGGGTTTAAAGCATTAGCGACGAAAACGAAGATCAGTTGACCAGGGACGGCCATAGCGAGGAGCAATCTTGCGGTTTTGGCATATATTGCTGTTTTAAAGAAGAAAAATCTTTAAATATCGAACTTCAAAAAATTCTAACATTAGAAATTTCAATATTAAAGTAATCTCTATTAGGAACGTATTAATTCCGATTATTATTTTCTTCTTCGTGGAGTTATACGTACATCCTACGAGGAGCGCGTGCCACGGGGTCACACAAATTTTGCTTTGCGATGGTAAAATTCCTAGGATAGAAGACTGGTGCATCATGGTTGACATTCGAGACGCTTGCACCGATACTAAGTTGCCGCCAATCCCGTTAATGACTGGTTGAAAGACTTCAGATCCTTTATAAGAGTCGATCATTCTTTCAAGAACTAAGCCACCTCCGCTAAAGACAAGATATTAACAGAAATAAATAAATGTAAAATATGATTATTAACATTATATACATTAAACAAAATAATAATCGAATTATAACTGATCTTTAGTTAGTCGCACGAAAATACATTGTTAAACAAAATGACTTCGGATCGTGGCGACCTCGCGCGACTAATTAAAGATTAATTGATAGCACGATTATGTAAGTTAAAAGGCAAAAATGAAAATTGATAATGAATTAATAATATAATCGTGAGAGAAAGAGATTGATTCGAATGTTCATGGATAAACGATTTGGAATAAAATCCCTCAGAAAACTAGCCTAAATAAATTAAGCCAATTTGGCTATACTAACCCACTGATCAGAAGAGCAGACAGGATGGGGACCCAGCCGGATTTTAATACTGTTTTCGTGTATTTATTCTTGAGCACGATTATAATCCAAATCGGCAAAAGCACTAAATACATTCCTAAAACGATGTACAGTACCCAAACTTCTATGTACAGCCTGTTGTAAAATTCCGATGCGACGGCAGAGAGAATACTGATGGACACGACGTCACCGATAGACGCGGCCAGAGGAGTCGCCAGATTGTCTGGGTTCATTTTGTATTTATAGGATATTATGATTACAGCGATCATAACGAAATCTGTGGAAGAAAAATAATTTTCTAAAGTAACAATTAAAAATTCGTTTCGTTGCATTCATAATAAAAAAATATTTAAAGATGGGTGATATTATTAAACACTAAATTCAACAGTTTAATAAATAAAAATCAAAGAACGAGAAAATTACAATAAAATAAGAACAACTTCCACTAGTTAAAAAATTTTAGAATGATAATGTTACAAATACATAGAGAAGGAGAAAAAATAGAAAAAAAATTATGTCTATAATAAATTGATCTTACAGTTAACGAAGCTAATTAACTGTAGTTAAGTTAACATTCTAATAACATATTTAACGCTTGCATGATTAGATAATTTGATGTTCTGCATGGTAATGAAATACAAGATTCATATTTTGTATTAGATATGAAAATTAATCATACATTACTTAAATCGCTAATCATTTCGAGCTTCATTAGAATATCGCGAACAAAAAATGAAATATTGATAAGTAACGTATATCAAAAATTAGAACGCGATAATACACAAATATATTTATCTACAAAAATATGGATTGTATAATGATACAGTATAATGATACAGCAGTCTATATTTCTTATTCTTTATGCATGAGTATATAATATTTCTTTTATTAAGAGCGTCCAAACGGAAACGTTTTTACAAGGAAGAAACACAGATCTTTCTATATATTTACGCGAACACAACGCACGCATAAAAAAAAGCATCATTTATGATCTCCAAGCATATCTTTATCATGTACGTTCTGCTATCATAAAAAGAGAATCTATTAATATAATGCGTGACGAACTGTAAGTTGCGATAGCAGACATTGTTAATGCTAATTGCTGATAAATGGCAAATGGATGGTTACTTCAAGGGAGTATCGATTTATGGAAGCTTAGTGCGGCGTAAAAGGTGTGCATTAGTCGGTGTTTAATAAGCATATTGGTGAGAGAATGGCTTACCCAAGATAAAACAGGAACTAGTCGCCGTGCACATACATGAGACCGTTAGCAGTAACGCGTGATTCCATTCGAAGCCGTTTCCATTGATCGCGCCTACCCCCATACCGAACAACGATAGACAGACAGCGGCGACGATCGCCTGGATCTGCACCAGGGCGATATTTCCGACGATCATCTTTATGATTTCCCGACGGTTGTTCATGTTGCCTAAATTCGCTTGGGTGCATAACCGCGATGCCAAACACATGTCGAGATTACCCTTCAGACCTTGCAGCGCTGTAGTCAAGATCAGTAGCTGGGGGACTTCTATAAAAGCGGGCATGTTCTGAAATTAGATACGTTGAGATTAGAACATATATGGATTGATATTTCATGACAGAAAAAAATTTATCATTATTTTGATTGCCATGTAAAATCTAGAAGAATATCACAACTCTTGAGAGAAAAGTGACACATGAAGCATAATACGTTGCTTATTCTTATCATAATAAATATATTATTGACAAGTCGATTTGTCATATCTGCTCATTTTAGAGAGAAGAGGCTTTAAAATATAATATATGAAATTACTATAAAACGTGATTATTTAGTTCTAAACTAATCGAAAGATTAAGGATAAATTCTTTGATAGCATATACCAATCATCCGTAATCTCTATCTGAAATCTACATGAGATCGGCATTAAAAATGTGAGCGTCAAGGTGCTTATACAATCGCGTTAGTTCTGCATTAAGATCGACATTGAATCCTATATTCCGCTATCGATAAAATGGATCGGAATAAATATTTAGAGGAATGTTAATTTTAACATTATCTTTGATAATAGTAAATTATTTTTCTATCTTTGGACGAGAATAAATATTTCTATTAAAGGACGTAAGAAAAAGATGAGAAGAAAAAAAGATTAGATTCTTCGGGGAAAACTCTTACCTTTGCCATTGTGAGGACACGACCGGCACCAATGGTCCCCATACCTGCGATTAAGAAGGGTACTGACACTTGTAGAATCGTGTGATACCATTTTTCATTTCTGATGTTCTTATTGCCTCCGTGACCGCTTGGGTCCTTACTACGTTCTGCATCAGGATCCAAAACAGTGTTCGACGAAATCGTGACTATGGAACTGCCGCTGGAGAGAGATCCATTTCCGTTTACTCCGTCGGGCGTGCCTTTCTTGTCCATTTGACCGCCGGGTGTCTTCAAGCCGGCTGTCGACGCATCGGTACATGTTAAGTAAAACACTCAACGAACAGTCGGGAATATTCAAGCGGAGTTCGCAATAAGTATCCTAAATAATTGGACCATGCTTTTGAAAGATACTATCGAGTTTTGTCGATTTGTTCGAACACAATAATTACTGACTACAAAATTTCTGGTTGATAATCTTTCTCTAAAAATGGAGAAAAAAAATGAAGATAAAAATGAGCATTTATGAACTGACGTTATACAATTCTTTTCCACATTGTAATTAACTCGCGCAACTAAGACTCACTCGACTGATTTTACGTGTGATTTAAGAGAGCAGGAAAAGCTCACTGACAATCGGTCTCCAGGTAGCTGTCAATATTTCCGCCGTCATCCCCATGTAAACAAACTTACGTTCCGTAAAGGTTTAGTAAACGGCGCGAGGCGATCTCTGAATGCGTCTTCGTTCCGCGTCGACGTTATAAACTGGCGCGAGTTTATGGTATCCTGAATTCCGACGATCGTAGAACGGTCAGGGAGTAAAAATCAACGATGAATTACTTCGCGTCGTAATTATTGTAATCACTGTTTTTTGTACTGTGTGATTTTTTCCCACTATATCCGCGATTTGTCACTGCAACGACAATTAATTCGTTCATTTCCTGCAAGTGTGAAGTAAACACGACTTTCGTAATGCAAAACGACAACGATATGTCATCGTTTGTCGAATACGTTGTCGGAATTTTAGTTCTAAATGGTACCGGATAAATTCTGCTACATCATAGCGTAAGTACCTATATTTTATTGAGAAAGTAAGTCCTTTCGTATATAGTATTCCACAGATTCTATTTAAGGAGCAGATTTTCAAAATGCGTTTTGTCCAAAATTTGTAATTTTCAGAAAACGAGTAAGAAAGAAACTACGCACACAAGAAAATTATGCACTTTACAGAAAATAACAATATGCCAAGTAGGATGTAAAATATTAAATAAAATTGCTAAACAATTGCTAAAAATGTTAAACAAATTGCATTTTGTTTGTTTCTAGTTAAAAAACATAATGCACTTTAAAGTCTATTTTTTCAGCATATTAATGATGAAAAAAAAATTTTTTCTGAACATCTCTTAGAGTAGCTTATAATATGAATCTTTCGACACTGAATACTACGCCACCGTTAATTAAAAAAATGAAATTTTGGACAAAACGCATTTTGAAAATCTGCTCCTCGTTTGTTAATTGCGCGAAATTCGTCGTGGCAGATAAATTCGTGTGTCATTCATGTAGTTTTCACGCTGACACGACATCGCATTTAGTCTGCATGAATATGTGCCTGTTATTTTTAAAAGGCCGTAATCCAATTTGATGACTAATTATTATTTTATACTCAAACAATTTTTTACGCAACAACAAATAAACAAGAATAAAAATAACAGCGAGAATGACGTCACGTAAAAGTTGATAAGTAAATTTTAAATTTTAAATGTACGAAATTATCTTGTATTCAAGCTAACTTGCATCTTAAATATTTATTTTTATACTTATTTTTTATTTTTACATCGACTGAGGCTCGAGCGTCAGGAAATAAAAAGTTTCGAGAGTACGCCTTATGAGATGTACTAGAGCTGATACTATGTTTTAATTCTATTCAAATAAATTCAAACTTCAATGCCACAGACACAAGGTTTGCCCGGATATAATAAGATTGCATATCTTCATTCGCGGTGATCGATACCATTATTGACGTAAGAATTTATATTATATAAGACGCAATAATATATGATGTCTAAACCGAACGGCTTTTCCTATGTAAATTTTCCAGTGACTTTTATCTTTTCTTGTTAATGTTGCGTAAGATTTTCGGGATTAGCATTTGATCGCATGAACATAGATGCATGCATGACCTCGTGTGTTAATCTCGTGACTTTTCTTACCGGCGACTTTCTTCACGAAGACAGGTTCCGGATTGATATCTACATTCTGCTTTTTGTCAGTGTTGTCGAATTTCAGCGTATAGTTGTCCTTGTCGTTCGGTATTGTTACACGAGGTATGTTGAAAACTTGGTCTCTGATTCTTCCAACGTTAGCGTTGTTCGCTTCACTAACATTATTATTTCGATTGTTGTTTATCGGCGTGAGACCAGTGCCGTTTATCAACGTCGGTTCAATCTCCGAGTCCGGAGAAGCGACCATATCTAAATGAAAACCAACGACTCAATTAAGCAAAAAACTCACTCCGATCTTTATTTGAGCTCTTCGAGAAATCCTTGACTTAGCCGAGAATCGCTTAAATAGAGAAACGCAACAGTTTCCGAAAAGGCAATTAATTTAATAATTGTAACGAAGCTTAAAACTTGATGATTAATGGAATTGGATTATTATATAAATGTAATTGCTCTGGTGGATTATAATAATTTATTATAAAATTGTTGAAAATTAATAGATTATAATAATTAAGATGCAATTATTAACAAAAGTTAACATATGTATTATATATATAAAACTATTTTTTTATTATAAGTGTTCATATTTTCAACGGTTTATTTGTCTTCGATAAGACACAATTGAGCGACTATGCACAATTGAAAAGTATGGAAATTAATTCGCAAATAGAAAACAAATTTAAAGTCTGAAGGAGATACATTTAAAGGAGCTCGAGTTATCAATGTATTTATAGTAAGTAATTACGAAAGTATTATATTATCTAAAACGAGACGGAATTTGCACAATTTTGAACACCGCTAAATTTCGAAATTCCGCAAAGGGTTTTAATGATTGTTTCCCTTAGTGCATTCATTGTAGTAAAATTTAGTATATACACATACCGAATTCGCTGTTGGCCTACGGTGTTGCAATAAATGCCTGTTCGGCAGACTTTAGGATCAACCTGAGATAATCTCACGTCGGATCTGCCTGTTTCTGCAATTTTCAACCTATAAAAATTGAAAATACGCAACGGCTCGTTAAAGATCATCCGGGCTATCAGGAAAACTGTTTGTCGTTACTGTCAGGTAACAGGTAATCAAATGGTTTGCGCGCGTTATCGAGAACTAGCGTATTAGCGATTTTAACACCGTTATCGCACTGGGCTTATCACGATTCGCGGCTATTGAAGCCATCGTAATTGCATATCTAGTCGAGACCATCGCGCTTATCGGGGGGAGAGGATAAAAAAATCGATTAACACGAGGTGAGTATAAAAATGCGAAGACAAGAGAAACAGGAGGTCAGGAATCCGAGAATCGCGATTACGCAAACGTATCGTTTGCGCACACTCTTCGAAACGTGAACTAGATACCGCAAAATTTTTTAGTTTAAATCCGATCCGCGTTTTTCGAGAACGGAAACTCGAAACTCACATTTGCTCGCCGCGAGGCATTCGCGAGGGTGAATTAAAATCGATAGTTTTATATAAAACTAATTGCTTGCCGATACCGGACGCGTAATTCGTAACCAATGAGAATGTTCACTAAACAGAAGCAGTTGATACCTAATCGCGACCAAGATGGTTTATGTGTTTTCGTACAATATGAGTTATGAGTAAAAATAGTCGCCCGTAAAAATAGAAGTTTATCGTTGGCGCGTGTTTCTACCTGTTGAAACTATTAGACAATGCGGCACTTGAGTTAAGTTAAAAATCCTGTAACAACACAGGTAATATGATGTTTAAGATAGGAATTCTGTAACAAGGAACAAAAGCAATTATTATTCATCGGTCCAAATTTCTTTGTTTACAATGTTTAAATTTCAATTCAAGCAGCAAATATAAATACACCGAGTGTGAGATAGGATAATAATTTTTAAAAGATATATAATTTTAGCAAGAATGGCATTTTTTCTCCACATACAAAAGTTTTAAGAAAATTACGTATGCACATCATATACTCTTTTGTTCTCATTTCTTTTGTTTTATTTATTTTGTTTTTTTCACATATTTTTCAATAAGGAAAAAAAGATTCTGCTCTGTTGCAGTCTTTCGTGCAACGCTCAACCTATTTAAATGCATTGCCGCTTATCAGATGATATTTTTCAATGGCAAGCTGAAGTAGCTGAAGTAGCCTTTCTTTATAAAGCATCGTTGATATTTCTTAATAGTTCGTCAAAGGTAATTGATAGCGATAATCGTGAATAGTCAAGTCGTTGCTCCGACCGGAGGGCTTGATGCTTCTGATACTTTATGTAACGCAATATGCAGAATCAGCGGGAGCGTCGCTATTAATCTGATCACACGTTTGGGGTGATAGAAGCAACCGAAGCTCTCTCTCGTATCGCGACTTAATCTGATCGCACGTGTCATGGGAACTGAATTACGTTTGCGTTTGCGAAAAAGGGACGCGTGCGCCTTTTGCTACGTCTGCCTACGGTTTGTAGCTCTCGATTCGCAAAAATCTAGGAGAAGTCCGATTTAGATCGATCCGAGTAAATCGCGCGAACAGTTGATGACGATTTGTCAAATTTTTAGATGATTATTAATCAAGGATTGACGGAGGGATAAATTATAATTACGAAAGTATAGATAGAAAAAATAATAGGTAACGTAAAATAAGATAATCAATGCTATTAATCCAAGAAATTTGATCTTCATATTTTTGCATTATATATGTGTCAAATTTAATTTAATGAACAAATAAATGAACAAAATGATGGTTATCAGTTAATTTTGATAGATTGCTTATGACGTTAATTATTATATTTATTATAACTTTAATTTGATAACCAACAAAATAAGTAATCGATGTTCACAAAATTAAATTTGATAGATCGCTATTCCTAATATAATTTTGTTTTAACGTATGTGTATTCTTATATTTAATCGTAATTTTTTATCTATATCTGTTTCTTTAATTCATATAGGTACCATACGAAATTTGATGCTATAACTATGCATAGTAATTCAAACTTTGTGCTCGATCTTGCGTTTTGATTAGAGGTACAATTATATCGATAATTTTAAAAATTATTGTATTAAAAGAATATTTTGATATAGTACTTATGCTATATTATAATTTTATCTGATATAATTCTCACGACGACATAGCAAACGGTATTCAGATAAATAATATTCGCGTAAACAGATAAATAATATTCTTTCATTTTAGACTTTGTTCAAGATTAATTGTGTGCTGAAAATTGCGGTATCGTGCGAGATAATCATTTCGTACGTGTGTTTTGCACAAAAATTTTTCGTCATTCGAAGTTTCCTCATCTTGACACATCCCCTCGTAAAGCCATTAATACTAATTACTCAGCAAGGCGCATTATTACGATAGATAAAGTATAGTTGCATGTAAATTTTGAAAAATACTTTAAATCAGTTTGCAAATTAAATTTATCTTAACTTTCAAAAATTATCCCAACTACGTTATTTATTTAATTTTTATCTACTCGCGTTTCTAAAAACAAACTTTACGAGTTACAAATTGTGCGTCCTAATTTAAGCAATTTCGTTCATTTTATATTTATTTGGAATTTGTCGAAATTTGATATTTCTTGTTGTATGCGCTAAAATGATCAAGTAATTCAGCCATTTAACTTTTGCTGTACATAAAGATTCGCGAGCACTTTCGTGGGGGTCAAGTTTAGTTGCATTTTTCAGGGTCAAAGCACGAAAATTTCTCGGTTATACTTATCAGTGATCAGTCGTACACCTATCTGACCGTTGGAACTTTGCAACAATTCAACAATAAAGCTCTTAGGATTATACCAATTATATTGATAAAAAAAAACAAAGATTATCCAGATATCATGGTTTGTTACTTACGCAGAAAGCTCACATCGAATTTGCGCCAGCGTGTCGAAGTTCACTGATGAAATACTTGTTCTTGGAGAATTCGTCGACGTTGAGGATGGTATCAGTAGCCTGGATGATAGCCTCGATACCAATTCGCGAGCAAATGTTCTGCGGTCTTGAAGTTCTATGCGTGTTCTTTCGCGAGACTCACGTGAAGCAGCTCGCGACAAGTTCGAATACTCTGTTGGGATTTCCAGCGTTGTTAAGTGTCGTGCACTAGTCAAAAAGAGTCCAGTTAGCGTGCGTTTGATCTAGTTGGAGCGCACAGAGGTGTCCGCGTGTCGCGCACGGTTTGGCTTGACTGATAAAAGGAAGCAGTTCGATTGTCAGTAGATACTCCTACTCGTGTCCTCGTCTGGGCGCTCGTACGTCTACCTCGTCGTGTCGACGTATGCCATGCACGTGCGCTATCTCGTCGGCGATAGGTGGGAGCCCGATCCTAAGGCGAATCGCGTGTGCTTAAAGATCGATTCGCGAGCGACTCGGAAATTCAGACTTCTCCGCCTGACCTTTATACGAAGGATTACCGGAGAACAAAGCGTTAATTAGGAATTACGGGATTTACGTTGAGATGTGGGGATGTATTTACGCAATCTACAGAATCCAGATTATTTTTTCTGAGAAAAAAGATATATAATGGATGTTTAACACGTTGTTTGCCTAGCGATTTTTGTGTGTCTTATCGTGTATGCTAAACTATCGTTATCAAATAATGATAAATTATTATGTAATATACCTTTATGAATATATTTACGTTATTAAAAATCTTACATTAATTTATATAAAATAATTAAAATTAAAACGAGAAATCAAGTATTTATTAAAAATTCGTTCATAAGCCTTTTTTTATTTTTATACTGTTTTAAATGTATTTATTACAAACATTAATTTTTTATAAGTACTTAAAAAATTTGAATTTGGACGTCCGTCAAATATTAATAACCATTATGGCAATTAACGTGTTAATTTAAAATAGTATTTTCCCATGCTACGACACATTGGCGAGTTAATGTTTCCACAGTAAAAAGCATTGAAAGGATTATTGATTCCTAAAGTGAACTACTCAATCGAATCTCGACGACAGTTTATTCGTAAAATTTGTTAAAACCTTTTCTCTGAAAACATAATTTGGAGTAATTTATAAAAATAGTTTATAAAAATTATTAAAAATTGGCACAAATAATATCAGTAATTGAATAATATATTATCGTTTATTTTCTAAATGAAATTCTATTGCGAGAATCAATTTATGATCAATCGATAACTTTAAGCATAAAATGCGATTTCATAACGGAAGTTAAAAATAGAAGAAAACTGATTACTGTATACTATTAATAAACTAAAACCTTGTCAGGTACATTTATAAAGTATTGGGAATACTATCGATAAATTATGATCGTTTAAATGTACATATTTTTATTTCCTTGATGAGTAATGTAGAGTCAATTAGATTTAGTATCAAGACTTAGGTCGCGTACTATTATTCAATCAATCATTTGAATATGCAAATCACTCGTTAGTATTCCTTCCATTGACAAATCTCATTCTTAAAAGATACGAATGTACATGTACGAGGTCTTTACACGTTTTACAAGTATTTAACCTTTCAAATTATTTTATAGGAAGATCCTTGTTGTAAGCCTTCGGTTTATATATAAAAGGAAAATTTTCTTCAACGAAAACAGATAGAATAAACACATTGTCGATGACTTGCATGCTTGACATGCCTGAATTGCGTGTCTTTAATTATCTTTTGCCGATACCGAATGCCAAGCGCGTAAATCTTTTATTACTCCGCGACTACGAAAGGCGTTGATGATTACTATTTAAGTGTGACGTAAGTGTTTGCGTCACGTGAATCGTTAATCAAGTTTTAGGATATTTACTTTGAGGCAGTCGTCAATGCGCCACGAAAAGTGAGTCAGTAGTAGATTTGCGAACTGTTGCATACGCGACGCGATGTAATATTTTTAAAAATGCGAACTAAATAAAAATACTGACCTCTCTCTTGGCTAAGCTTCACGACGACGCGAGGTTGAAGTTTCAAGCAGAGAGTGACTTTTCAGCTGCGATGTAGCTACTACGAAAGACGAATGGAAACTAAAGCCTAAGACTCAGTTTATTAGGAAGAAGGGAATTTATGTAAAAGAAAAATAAATGACACGACGAATAACAATCTGTCATGTTAACCATTGATGCTATATTTATGATCCTAAACCTTTTCTTTTTCTAAAAGAAAAGCCTTTTTATAGAAAAGGCCTTTCTTTTAAAAAATACAACAACCGGATGAAGGTTGAATACCATCAAAGATTTTAATACCATTAAAGAATCTATATCGGTAAGAGATTAGAAACAAATTTTTTTCGGATTCTGAGAAAAGGTTGACATTTACAAATTTTCTTCGATTTTCAGAAAAAATAGAAATTTTTTTTTCTTTAACCTACATATATTTCCTTGTTACAATTTCTTGTTTACGTAAAGTATATATTTTGTCGAATCTTATAAAAAGTTTTTTGCCATTAAAAATTGATCAATATTGAAAAAGGTAACTTTTCTTCATTGGAAATACAAGCACTTGAAAAGACTGATGTTTAAAGGACTTCAAGTCGTTAATATCTTTACTTGAATGTTATCTTAAACTTTCTAATTTTTATCTTTTGAAATACAAACAGTAATAATAGTAATATGTGTGCGCATATACATATGTGAATGCAGTTATGACCTGTTGTACTCTATTTATGCCGAGAAAATCGATCCGTTGGCAGGTAGTTTCATTTTTGTCACATTTAGGGCCGGTTTTGTTCCATCTTCGAATAATCTCATGGGAGTCCACAGCGGGAGGGGTATTCCCCCCCCTAGTCGAGAGATGCGTGTTGAATAAAAGCACGTGTTGGTGGGGTTAAAATTTAAAAATACAAAAACATTCTGGTGAAAAAATTTCCCTGAAATTATTCTACGTTTTGGAACATTTTAGCGAAATTGTTCAAAATTTGCTGAAATTTCTCTGAAACTTTTACTGAAATTTGTCTAAAATTTTGCTAAAATTTTGCTGAAAATGAATTTTTCAACTAAAAATCGCTGAAATTAAATTAAAATTTTTCTAACATACTGAAATTTGTTGAAAAATGTTCTAAAACATGAAATAACTTCAGCGAAATTTTTCCATCCGGGTACAAAAAAAAATAAAAAACTCCAAAAAACGAAATATCTTTCTCGACATGCACCTCCCTTGTCGTGATGAGGAAGTTCTTAATTAAAAAGTAAAAGGTGTACACATTAGAAATGAATAAGTGACGAAAAAAAAGTCATTAACTCGACACTTGCATTGTAGGGGTTATGGGGTCACCAAGGAAGAAAATATTTGAACATTTTTTCCTTACATGTGGCAAGACTGTCCCCCTTAGAAAAAATCCTGTGGACGCCCAAAAAATTTTTCTAACATACTGAAATTTGTTGAAAAATGTTCTAAAACATGAAATAACTTCAGCGAAATTTTTCCATCCGGGTACAAAAAAAAATAAAAAACTCCAAAAAACGAAATATCTTTCTCGACATGCACCTCCCTTGTCGTGATGAGGAAGTTCTTAATTAAAAAGTAAAAGGTGTACACATTAGAAATGAATAAGTGACGAAAAAAAAGTCATTAACTCGACACTTGCATTGTAGGGGTTATGGGGTCACCAAGGAAGAAAATATTTGAACATTTTTTCCTTACATGTGGCAAGACTGTCCCCCTTAGAAAAAATCCTGTGGACGCCCATGAATAAACTGTAGTAATTTACCTACTACCTACTGGATAAACAAAAGATTAAAAGAGTAAGAGCGTAAAAGAGTAAGAGAGTAAGACAGTGAGCTAAAGTTTACCTGAAGGTGAAAGAACCCAGCCTTAGACCCGTTTTCACGATATATGGTTACCTAAAGATTAAAGTTATGGGGTCACCAAGGAAGAAAATATTTGAACATTTTTTCCTTACATGTGGCAAGACTGTCCCCCTTAGAAAAAATCCTGTGGACGCCCATGAATAAACTGTAGTAATTTACCTACTACCTACTGGATAAACAAAAGATTAAAAGAGTAAGAGCGTAAAAGAGTAAGAGAGTAAGACAGTGAGCTAAAGTTTACCTGAAGGTGAAAGAACCCAGCCTTAGACCCGTTTTCACGATATATGGTTACCTAAAGATTAAAGGTTACCAAGAAATTCATAAATGAATTTCATTGATGAATCTCTTGAAAGTCTTTAATCTTAAGGTAACCATATATTGTGAAAACGTGAGCCTTAAACTCATTTAATTTTTCAAACAATTTTTCAATAAAATCTGAAAAAGTCGAAATATCTTTCAAACATTATATACTTTTAGAAAAAAATCAATTTTCTTCACCTTTTAAAATAAAGATAGATATTTAATTCTTTTATAGTTAAGAGGGATTTTTGGAAGCATTATCAGAAGTCATTAAAATTATGAATAAAGGGCCTACACAACATATACATAAAATCGTATTATAAATAACAATAAATTAATGAAATGTCAGAATGTTGCACCACGTCATTCTGTGTATGTCTCACATAAAGTTTACGTTAACTTTAAGTCCACTCGTTAATCAAACGATATGTACGAGTCCTATCCTTCTGTATATATGTTCCAATGAATATTGTATCACCCGCAACGTCTGCAACGCGATCGGTAAACCAGACACGCAAACATAATTTTACGCAAGCACTCATGGTTATCTCGTGACCGTCAAAAACGGGGAAACACCGCGTCTAAGTATCACAGAAACGCTCGTAGATCATCTCCTAGGTCTCCCTGCATTATTACACACCGGCGATTACGTCCGTGTCGTCATCCGGCGGCAGCGATCATTTTGGCCTGCGAATGGTCATTAACGAATGACAATTACCTGTTAAGTTTGACTGACAATTTTGATTGGCAACTGTGTATGTAACTTGACCGGAACTTAGAAACGCGCATTTAAGAAAGATTATCTTGTAATGTGACATACTTGTGAATCCTTTTTTGTTCTTGTAAGAGCAATATTGTCTAAAATTTTGGATTATTATTGATAATTTCGGCATTGATATGATCGCTAATAATAAGATTTTAATTATTATTAAGAGTTAACTTTTTATTTTCTTATTTGTTGTAACTTTTTGTTGAAGTTTGATGAAAAATACATTTTGTAAAATAAGAATTGATTGTTCAGGGAAACATATATACGTCAGAAACAAAGAAATTTTTACTAGAAATTCTAGAAATCTGAGGGAAAACCCATCGATTAAATGATGTTAATTTCTGTCATATAATGAGACGTTAAATGATAAAATTTTCTCGCTAATAATGCCTAGTGAAATTATTTTAAATGACCTATAAATTGGTTTAATTATATGTAAATGTCTCCAAGAAAAAATTACACTTTTTTTTTTCAAATTAAAAAATATGACAATAAGCTGTTCATATACTGCAAGCGTTTTGAATTAATGTGAGTGGTAATTTTGTCTGTAAGATATATAAATGAGTATTTGAGATAAAGCTCACACACACATATACGTCAAAACAAGGAAATGGTGACATCAGATGGACATGATATTGTATGTTATCTGAAATCTATGAACTCGTCGATTCGTTGCTATTCTTAGCCTCGTGAATGTTCGGTAACATTGTTAAATACAGACGAATTTTTAATTAAATGGATTTTTCATGTCAAGTTATGATATTCGCTGTGATAAATTATTGTTGAAGTAACGAGTCCACTAATCGGGATTGCACTGGTATCGATCGGACATCCTTGGCTGCGATTGCAATGTGACTCTGATATCCATCTGTAGAAAGTATTTTCTCGCATGTTCATCGCGACACACGCTTGCACAATGCGAAAAATATTTTCTTGCGTAACACCAAACGGTTAATACACGGTTAATGGAACATAAAACAACATGATAGCACGATCGAGACTCAGAACGTGAAATTCAAGACGTCGATCGACATTATTAAGCTCATTGGTGCAATAGAGTTGATTTATCTATGATCAAATAATAATAAACCGCGAGCTAGTTCGGCTATTTACCGCAATATTTGAATTGTTTGAAATGTGATTTAAACTGTATTATCTCCATTTTGAGAGATACAAAGATTTATGATTGAATTCTACATATAATACAGAAAATTTTAGAATTTTTCCTAATAATTATTAAATAGAAAATTTCTTCATATATTTTGTACATCAAATTTTATTAAGTTTTTAATATAAAAAAAATTAAATTATTTTATCACAACACTTTTTAAGCTTCTATGAGAAATATTAAAAACTTTCGAATTAACTAAATTGCGAATATAATAATAAGAAACTAATTTTATGGATATTTGCAAATAAATAAAATTTAAATAAAAATTACAAGAAATGTCGATTTGGAATTCTAAATATATTTTAGTATAAATTGTATTTCACAATATTTGAAATCGCATTTCACTGTCGATGATTTGCACGTGTATACCCGACTTATGATATACTTTACAATCGTATTTACTGAAGGAAAATGAGCCTGAGGTATTCATTTACAGCCGTCTAGACTTCAGAGCGGGCGATAAAGCAGTTGTAAAATATGTTTACATTGTATAGCATTCAGCGTGCCGAGCTACGTAAACGAGAAGTATGATATGTACGACTTTCGCAATAGTGATATAAAGGATTTTCAACGACGATAAATGTATATAGTATAGCACAAAATAGACCTTTAGTTATCTGAATATCATTCTAATTATTGATATATTCTATTAATCTTAAGGTGAGGGCACTAGGATGACGGGTTGGAAAATAAAATTGATTTTGGCATGCAATTGTGTTGTTAATAAATTATATACGGAACAGATATATAAAACATTAAAAAAAGCCCTGCGTCCTTCACAGTTGATATAAAATTTATATGTATCTGAAACAAATGATTTTGGTATCATTTTAATCTTAAATGATATCGCTATCGTAGCTTTTTTAAAAATAATAATTTTTAACAGACTGATGATCATCTAAAGTTGAAGCTTTTTCATTAAAATCGTAACCTACAATCTTAGATGGACATTTTAAAGTTAAAAATTTGTTTTTTTAAAAAATCTACGATCAAAAGATAGCGATATCATTTGAGA
The DNA here is from genome assembly GCF_001594055.1 of Mycetomoellerius zeteki. Lineage (NCBI taxonomy): Eukaryota > Metazoa > Arthropoda > Insecta > Hymenoptera > Formicidae > Mycetomoellerius > Mycetomoellerius zeteki. Next base: position 758,904 of record NW_017257301.1, read on the forward strand.
TTAAAATGATACCAAAATTATTTGTTTCAGATGCTTATAAATAAAGATTCTATGTTAACTATGAAGAACGCAAGGCTTTTTTAAATGTTTTATATCTTCGCTATAAATTAATATTTTTAATTATTATAATTTTTTTAATATGTAGTATAAAATATAAACTTAAATTCATATCAGATTAAATAATAATAATATAATATATAATATAGTCCATATAATATTTATTAACAACACAATTGAGGGGATTGGCCGAATAAAGGCACAATTCTACTTAGGTTCTTTTTCCGGAGATTAGCGCAAATAAACAAAGAATTGATGTTGCTTACATTAGTTAAATATAAACGTGTTTCAATTGCCCTGTGTTGGTGAAAATTATATGATCTATAAAAAAAGGGCATAAATGATTTAAAATTATTAATAAGATTTTTACCAGACACTGAATGAAAATGGTACAACAATAATGTGTTTTCATTACAACATATTTATGTTAAAAAATCTTACGAAAATTCATCAGATGATGATTGAACATTATTTCAATTAATTTTGTACAAATAAAAGTAAAATGTATTTCATATTCACTTTGTATTTCATCTAGAAGAATGTGAAAATAAAAAACAGTTCATAGTCTTTTCTTTCTGTCGATTCTTACAATATTATGATCAATATTCGGAAAAAGGGACTAAGTGCATTTTATAAATTGCGAATAACTTTTTAAATATTGATCATAATAGAGAAATATTATAACATATAACTTCTCAAAGACATTATATAAATATATATATATAACATTTAATATTGTTCCCACCTTGGTGGAAATCTCCTCATGATAGGAAGATTTGGAATATTTTTATGGATATATACCCTTTTAAAAAATCTAAAATGGGTATTTATCCATAAATGACCCATGGGTCATGGGCATTTTTGGAACTACCTATGAGGAAATTTCCACTAGGGCATTTGTGGTATAATAAAAAAGTAACAAGTTATTTTAATTTTTATCAAAATCAAGATTTTGTAATTAAGCCTTTACCTATTCCGCCCAATTGTTCGCCAAAGTCAATTCTATTTTTCGACTTGTCATTTGTCCTGGTGTCCCTTTTTAAGTATGTCATTCGGTCACGGTAAATAATTTTCAACAACGATAAATGTCGATAACACACCGAAAGTAGATCGTTAATTATCTGAATATCATTCTAATTATTGATATGTTCTAGTAATCTTAAGTATGTCATTCGGTCACGGTAATTGATAATATTCGTGCCTTCTAAAAAATAAAGTTACGCAATTAAATTATATAATGTATTCATGCCACATTCCTGTATTTTTTATCTCGAAAATATATATTTGAAATTCCCCTATTTCTAGATAATAAGTCGCATTTGAAAGATTACTAAGGGGAATCTACAATAATAAAATTTTTGAAACGAGAATTCCGTGCTCGCGTCTTCCGCTTGTCCTGTTTTATTTCACGCGATGTAAGATAACAATAAAAGCCGAAGTATGGTCGCTCGATGAATATAAATGTAAATATATAAATATAAATATGGAGCTAAGCGTTATATTTACGATTATTATTGTACTAATTCTCAAGATGAGCACGCGTTTTCCTGTTTATTTTCCGCTTATTTTCCTAGCGGGATAAGCAGTTCAATTTCTTACGGACGATATCAAGGAAGATACGCGACACGACGTACTATTTCTCTCTGGAAATTGTATATCCAACCGCGGTCAAAGACTCAGATACTCGACGGAGATACTCGACAGGTGGTCACGCGTTTATTTCATGATTAGGTAAAATATTACAGAGAAGTTTGTTGAATCTCCGATGCCGGACGTCTAGTGTCGAAGGGAACGCACACTCGATTGTGGTCACGTGGTAATTTTTTCTTGGTGATTAATAATAACAATGCCATCAACGTTTCTGCGAATATTTGTTGTATTACATCATAGTGTCTGCTGATCTGCTGATATCGCTCTTCGTGCGTGTTTGTAATGTAATTTTGCAGAAACAGTTATCTCTCGTACGGTAACGAACAAATTCAATGTATTGAACATGTTTTCAAACGTGGTTTGCAATTGGACGCACAAGATCGGAATTCTTCGCGCGTCATTGTGCCATTGATAAGATTCCTGGACTGAAGTGAATGTGACCTGAAATGTGCAAGGGAAATACTCCGATAGGAATGAGATACGATTTCATCGCATATCGTTGAGATCGCGCGAGAAAACTTCGATTTGATGACTTTTACATGCGAGATAAATAATTAAAAGTTAAACTTCTGTTTATAATTAAAACTTAGTCAGAAATGATTGGTCGGATCGATGTCGATCGATTGATATTATTAATATTGATCGACGTTGATTCGACTAATTATTTCAAGCGGGAAAGTATTTAAAAAATTGAGTAAGTAAATTGAGTAATGTAATACAATATTTATATACAGGGTGATTTTAATCTATCTCATTTTAATCTATCAAATATTTCCGTTCCCTTGAATTTTACAAGAAAATGTTTCAGACAAAAGTTATATGATTTCAAGGAGACCATAAAATGAAACATTGGTTTGACCTTGGATAGTCGCTTAAAGGTCACATGAAGGTCATCTTCAATTTCTTAAATTAAACCCACTACTTTTCATTACATATGCTTGTAGCTTACCTCGAGAGCTTTCCAAAACACTATAATAAAATATTTTTTCATTAAGTATTTTTCGAGTTATAAGGTTCGAAAGTTACAATACAGCCGACATTAGCATTACGTAAGTTGTCCGACCGACGACTAAAACCTCTTGAATGTTGTTCAGGATCATGTCTTGGATAACATTTGTCAAGATCAAGGCCATTGCAGGCTCTTATTTTCATTTTTGCACTAAAAATTCATTTTTACGTAAAAATGAAAATAAGAGGTACAGCCCTTATAACTCGAAAAATACTTTTAATGAAAAAATATTTTATTATAATGTTTTGGAAAGCTCTCGAGATAAGCTATAAGAATATGTAATGAAAAGTAGTGGGTTTAATTTAAGAAATTGAAGATGATCTTCGTATGACCTTTTAAGCGACTATCCAAGGTCAAACCAATGGTTCCATTTTGTGGCCTCCTTGAAACCATATAACTTTTGTCTGAAACATTTTCTTGTAAATGCAAGGAAACGGAAATGTTTGAGGTAATAGATTAAAATGGGTCACCCTTATAGATACACAATTCTTTCGAAGAAATTATATACATTATTGTATAATTATTATATATTAATTATTTAAAAGATATATAGTTGTATAAATTTTTCGAAATGGATACGAATTAAAAGATTTGAAAATCAATCGGTTTCTGTAATAAATTGAAGTTTTTGCGTTTATAAGTCTGGAAAACCAAATTCGGCGCGCAGTTTGAAGGACTACAAATATGACATTATCCCAGTCATAGCATATATATAATTCACATTAAAATTATTTAAAGCATTCTGACTCCGACCGGTATAGTTTATCGATTCTAGTTTATCGATTGTGTTCTCATATATACGATCTAAAAATGAGATTCTTATTATTTAAAGTTTTTTGTAATTTATTTTCCGCAAAAAATGTAACGACGATATTTTCTGTAAAAAAAGAATCACGAATACGTCTCCAAGTTTGTTACGTAAACAGGAAATTGTCTTCTATCGCTTATTGCATCAATGAAAGGAACATGAAAAATATAATCATGTTTGATATTATAGATATATATATGTATATAGGAGAGAAAAAGATACACATTACCGGATTTTTATCGTCAACTATTCAATATAGTAAAGATTAATCGTAATTCTGACGTAAATGATTTGACGTAAACGATTAATCTCTTTTGTCGTTATTGCTACTTGTTATGTCGGTTTTATCTCAGGTGTTGTGTGTGTGTGTGTGTGTGTGTTGCGTTGTTGTGATTTATCATAATTTTTATCGACATTCTTCTACTTTAATGTATAGAAGTATCACTTTATTTGATAATTGTTTATTCCTATAACATTATCATCTAGGTTAAGTAAATCGTTATAATACAACAAATAATAATAAAACTCAGATTTAGAAGTATTCGCTGAAATTTAATTTATCACATAGAATTCCACTATATTATATTATATAAATAGACTTACGTTATTCTTCTAAATTCTTGTAGTTGCCTTTTCGTTATGTTATATTTATTTCCTCCTATACGATTCTTAAGAATGTAGGTCAAGATTTCTTTTAAAATCATTTATAAAAATATGTAATTGGGGGATGAAAAAGAACAACGAACTTAATGTTTGTTAGACTATATTATTGGACGTGTCCAACTATTCTCGGCTAACAAATAATATTTATCCGACGAACAATCTCTATGAACTTACAATGTAATTTTGATTCTGAATATTTTGATTTTGAATTCTCCTTCTTTCATCGCTTTCTTTTCCTTCTCATACACTTTGTACCCTCAGTCGCTCGTTGGCATTTAAACCAACGAGCTGCCCCGAAAAAATATCGTGCATGAAGGAGATATATTATATGTATAAGTAAAGTGCAGAGATGCACGCAAAAGAAATTATCTCTATGACGAAATCGTCATCACGATCGTACGTGAATTTCAAAAATATCTCTCGGTCGAAGGTAAAAATACTTTTTTGACACCGAAGCACAGCACACTCTCCGTCTATATCAAATATCTGATTTGTGTAAAAGAAATCTCATATCCTCCATTTTACGTATTAAATTTATTATACGTATCAAATATCTTGGTCTATCTCTTTCTCGCTACCAGTTTAATTTTTAATTAAAATATTACATATGTCAGGTATGTATAGATTTGTATACGAGTTAAGTGATTGATATACAATCTTTTACACAAATCAGTTACAGAAGACGCGTGCACTCTCTCGCAATAGTTTCTCATTCTAATTAATTTAATCATACACACATCATATTATTACTCTCAGTTCTTTATATATATATATATATATTTCTATATTTATCTATATATATATATCTCACAGATATAGATACACAATAATTCTTATAATCTCAGTTAGATCGTACTAGATTTATCGTGTATAATTAATATTTGTAAAGTTTGTCACTTTCTAAAAATACCAAAATGAAAACGTCATAGAGAATACGGTATAAACGCTATAATTATAAATACTATCGCATAAATATTTATAAATATATACGGTAGATGAAAGCATTATAATAGGAACGTTCGTTTTGCTGCTGTCCTTACACTAAATTACCGTTACACTTAAAATAAGAAAGGGTGGCGATTATCGTAATGACTCGATCGATATCGTCTTGTTTACGAAACTGTCACGTACAAAAGCTAACGATATATCTGCGTGAATCTTACCGATCTAAAACGTTGGCAGAGTGTTTGAAAACTAATTCGTCTTCGAGAAGAACTTTGGCAAAAATATACGACAGGATCCATTAATCATGCGATTCGTCCTTCGCAAAAATAGACACGCAATAGTTTCTAAGCAACGTTAGAATAGAAATGAATAAGAATGATTACTTAATTGTTAATTACGCTTAAAAATTATTAGGAAAAAATGGAATTATTTATTAATGAAATGGAAAATCTGAAAGAATCTATTAAGGCTAATGTTCTAATTGTCACGGAAAACATTATGATATTTGTTTTAATTTGATTATGTTCATTACACATTTACGCAGTTTTACATTAGATATTTTTCTTTTTGATGTACAATTACATTTGTATGCTTTTAATAATTAAACACAAAGGATACTCTGCGATCGAAAGATAAGGTGGAAATCGTCACACAGTTTCATCGTGCGGATTACAGTCTTTTGATTTTAATTTCGATAAGTTCACATTCAGTAGTGTCGCATTGCATACATCTCGCAGTAGTTGTCCGTAAAGTAACGTAGAAAATTATAGTGACTCTTCTCGGCCAGTTTATTATGTACATATCTTAATTTACACGCTTTAGTAAATATTTAATAATTCGTCGCGTGTATATGTACGTGTCTCGACCCGATATCATCACACTTGTACTTTTTGATTACCCAGTAGACAAGTTTAATTATGCTATTCCTGTTGTCGATCAAAAAAAGAAGTAACTAGAGGACCCTGAATCGTGATGCTTACGATCATATTAATTTAAGTACCTACCGCCCTGTCGATTAAATTTCTTGCGGTATCGCCTTATCGATTTATTTACTAATTTTGATTATCCACGAAACTTACATCTTGTACATGTACATGAGTTACGTATTACGTGCCTTAACTCTACGTCATTCTCTTAAAATAAAGCTTAATTTTACAACATTGCGCATCGCGAACACGTGTACGATCACGTCTGTATTGATAAGCGAAAGAAAAAAAAGAAATTGTTGAAAAGATAAACTAAACATGACGTACCTTTCTCAAAAAGAATATACGAGATAAAACTAATGTAAAATATTCGCGCCATTCTGTATTCTTTAATGTATATTTTGTATTTGGGTGACTTTTGTCTTTTCGACAAAATAATTTTTTTTGCACAAAATTGTTACGTAAAAATATTGTTTTATGACATTTCTTTCGCTTACCGATTAAATGACGTGTTTGGATGTGTACGCACGCGTGTGAATACGATACGGTTGGTCCAGTTCTATCGGGGCCGCCGTTGTTCGACGTAATGAGTCTCTACTCAGACCGGACTAACCTGACGTGTCGCTCGATAAAGCTCAATTTAGGAACCTAGCCGTTTACAATGTAATAGGAACTGAATTTTCTTCGCGCAACGCGAACCTTCGTCGTCGTCGCCGTCGATGTGCAAGGTCATCTTTGATAAACTTCGCGATAATCACGTTTTCTTCATGAGAATGCTCCACGTGCGTCATCTCCGCAGGTGTCTCTCTCTGACAATGAGTAAAGATAAATTTGTAAAAATTCATTGCTGAGGTAGCCACGCGATTCCTGAGAACTAGCATTTCGTAGTTACATCATTCGTTATTATAATATAGTACCAGTGTTTATACAGGGTTGAAGATAGTGGTTCGAACATTTCCAGAGGCGCTTCTCACAAGAAACCAAAAGAGACACTAATCAACAAATTTCTCATATTTCGATAATGTAAGTTAATTGGTTGGAAAATTACTGTAAAATTATTATTTTATAAATTATTGCATTTCGAAATTAATTTATTATACAAACAAAAAGATGTCTTAAAGAATCGATTTGGGGATATTTAATGGTTAAGGTTTGTTTAACGTAAAATCTCTCTAAATATTACTTCGTAAAACTTATTAGATTTTTTTTTTATTATTTCGTATATTCTCTGTGTGCGTACTATATATAATTGGCGTTTGTAATTACTTTTGCAGGATTATTATTGTCTCGAGTTTGAAGTTTAATGTAATTATACGTTTGAGTTTTTCAAGCTATTAAAAAGAATAAACTATTCTGCGGCGAGTAATTATGAATAATAAGCATTGTCTTGTTATTAATCATGCAAAAAAAATGCAGATAATGAAAATTAAATAAATAAATTTTGTGTCATTTTTGGTGTCACTCCTTGGTGATTTTAGTAAAACTAATTATTGTATTGTTATTTTTCTTATAGATAGTATACAGCTCAAGTATATGAAATCAATAAATTAAGTATCACTCATAGACAAGATAATAATCTTCTCTAAAATTTTTTCTGTTATATATAAAATTACATTTATATATAATCTAATATTAATTTCAAAATTAAATAGCAGTTTTTACAACTGCATTAGAAGTTAGCTAACTGTTTTATTATTGAATGATAATTACTTCTTGAAGATAATTAGTTTTAGAAAGATCAGATGTAAAAATCAGATGGATTAATTAAAAAGGCTCGGCTTTATCTCTATATTTTATTTATCGATAAAAAAATTTAAACGAAATATTTGGGGGTTGTATTCTTTGCGCAATGAAATCTCAAACAAATTTCAATTCTTCGCGAATTCTCCAAAGTTCAATTGTCTCCATTATATCTTTCTCTTCTTAAAGAGAAAAACGAAAAAGTGCGTCACGTGTCGCGCAGGGACTCGCCCTCCTTTCATGTTTTCACGTTCCTCTCACGTGGCGTCAACCCTAATTTCACGAATTCCGCGGTGTTTTACAAACTTTTTTTTGCGCCGGATCTTCACGATCGACGCGCTTCACCCATCTGGCATCGTCAATCGTTGCGAAAGGGGCCGTGAAGGTCCAACAATAGCGAATACACGAGCTAAGCCGATGGCGGTGCAAGATGGGGAGATAGAGAAGCGAAATCTTATAAAGGATTTCCAAAATATTGTGTAAATCGGCTAGGGGGGAGGGAAACGCGCCAGCTGAAAATTTTGGGGTGAAATCCGTTGAAATGGGGAAAACGTGTACGCGCACCATCCGGGTGCATATAGACGTACAGGCTGCACAATGCTCCCGTTTTCAACCCTTCGATTTCTGTTTTTCGATTCCCGTTTCGCGGATTCTCCTCTTTCACCCTTCTCGTGGAATCATTCGACTGGAAACGCAACTCGCGGCTCGAGCCCGAAAAATCGTGAAAGGGTTTCTCCACGTCAGGACAACTGTTTTTGGTTTTTTCTCACTTTTTTTTGCATGATATCGAAGGGTTCATTCAATAAATCGCGATACGACGTTTATAAAATATCATCCCCGATGCTTACTCGATACTTCATTGTTCAGAGTTCACGATGTGTTGCGTCAAACTCGTTCAACGATAAATTCGAAGTTAAAGCCGGGTAGAGTTGAAATACGAGCGCGGATTATGTGCGTCATAAACCAGTTAGTTTTTAGTTATTTTATTTGATTGTTAAATGTTTTATATGAAACAGAAGCATAGAAAATAACTTTTGAATTTTTTAGTCTTTTTCAGATTATAAAAACTTAATTAGTTAATTTTGAAAATCGATCACTATAATTGCTCACAATAATATTATTTATTCTTGAGGCTAGCAAAATTCTCGTTCGCGTTGGTTATTTGCGATACCTTTCTTCTTATGCGATTAAGATTTCATAGTCCATCGAATTTAATGACATCGTTGAAGCGGTTCAATATTTATCGCTGCACAATCTTTGATTATAATCACACAGTTGTAAAAATATCACGAATTGGCGAAGTAATTGCCAGGAATAATTGAATTAAAAATTGAATTAGAAATAGAATTAGTTCTATTCCAATAGAGAATTGCGAAAAAAAACGGAATTTTATATATGACATTTATAATGACATCATTGAAGCGATTCAATATTTATTGCTGCATATTCTCAATTGATTATAATCGCTCAGTTGAAAAATACCATGGATTGCGAAGTATAATTGCCAGGAATAATTGAACTAAAAATTGAATAATAGAATGAGTTTTACACAAAAAAAGAATCGCGAAAAGTGACGGAATTTTATATATGAGATTTTTTTGCCTCGATATAATGAAAGCCATGAAAAAATATATATTTGTGTTTGCATATAAATATTATAAGATTGTTACGAAACATAGAACTTAAATGGTACAAATTACAACTTTTATCTTCTTGGAAATTTTATAAATGAATTTGACACCACTATATTCTTTCTCAAATTGGAGATGTTTTTCTTCAATCGCGGCACCATAGTGTTTTCATGAGTTTCTCCGTGCGAGAAGGCATTTTGTTGACCCTCGTCCCTGAGCGTGGATTTCTTTGATCGTTTGAGACGTAGATTGCGGCCGCTGAGAAGTTTCAGGACGAAGAAAAGGATGCGAATACGACGGTAGTGGTAGGAACCGTCGTAATGGTGGTGGCGATGGTTATAACGGCGATGGTGAAATTATTATTGGAGGATAAAATTTCTACAAGTTGGTGAAAGGCGATAGGGGAGGAAAGTGAACGTAAAGGGACGAGATCGCGGAACGGCTAGCGTAAGAAAGGGATGGAATTGAGAGGGGGAGGCTTTGATAATTGCAATCCACTTCCTTCACGGGATATAAGCTGTGGTAGTTGATGAGTAGGGGAAATCGGATGGATCGTTGGGTAAATGGAGGGGCGAATGGTTCGATACCTTTTTCTGAAATTTGCTATGGATCTTGATCGAACGGCCCTTTTGTAAATAAATGACAAAGAAACAAAACGATCATGATTAATGTAGTATCTGATGAGGGTATGTGGCATGGGACGTAAAAGATGAAACAGTGAATTGCTGTAAGTAAATTGGAGAGCGGCTTGCAAGTTTTAAGATTTGAGTTTTAGAGAAGCGGATTTCTCATATTGTAAAAATGTACTTATTTTTTAAATATCATTTAGATATCTTTAATAATTTAAATATCTTTACTATTGAAAATTTTGAATGTGTTTAATATGAAAAATAATAAGTATCAAAATTTAATTGAAAATTTTTTCAAATATTTTTAAAATCTTATACAATAATACGAATCGTTACACACAAAATAACTGAATTATATTGTTACACATTAACTGAGGTATTTAAAGTGATACTTTCATTAAATCTTATCTTTTATATTAAAAATATTTTGAAACAAAACACACGTTTAAGATTCGAAAATATTACATTTTTAGAAACACACACATAATTTATTTTATTTTCAAAAAGCATTTGGGAAGGTCCATCAGGTTCACGAGTCAACACCTTCGAATTCCTTATCGAATGATAATGATAACGAAATACTCTTCATCTTTTGTCTACATGGCTAAAGGCCGCTACATTCTCCTTCGTTTTCGGGGCTCTTGGAAACCGCAAGATTATTGATTTTTATACACATCCCCCTCACACTAGAGACGTCAATGTATGTGTATGTGGGTGGACATCCGTTTTTCAAGTGTGTGCACGTTGTACGTCTGTGTGTTTACGTAGAGAAGCAGGGGGGCTGAGCTGTGTGTCATTTACTCATCGGTCGGTCGTCGCTCGGTGTGAGAGGGATGACGAGTCCTTCCGCCTTCCCTTTTCAAATCGACTCGACTCCACCGGCCATCAAGCGAAAGGAAAACTTCTATATAGCGCAAGCGCCTCCGCGTCTCATCGACTTGTACGTTCCTTCTGATTGAAAACCGTCGTACCCGCTTTTCCTTTCGTTCGTCCCTTCCGTTCGATAACACTCTACTATAGAAACGGAAAATAATGTCATTCGCCGTTAATTATAGATAGACGATGAAATTCTCAATAATAGTCATTATAAATTATATTCTTCCTCTTTTTTTTATACGAAACGACTTTAAATAAAACATAACTCAGTGTTGTGGAATTATAGGATAGAGAAGAATATATTTTTTATCTAAATTTTAACATTAGCGTGTCCTTCATTTAAAATATAATTGATTTTTTTAAAGTATGTGAAACTTTCCTTAATAGCATTAGCATATAATTTTTTAAGTGCTTCAAATATGTTCTACATTGTGTTCTTTATTATATATATATTCTATACATAATAAAGATCAAAATTCACTAAATTATTATATTATTAATATTATTAATGCGCGCGTAAAATAATTCGGAGCAAACTATTCAACGAATCCTACTGTTTAATGAAACATCCACTCTCAAATGAGCAAAAAACTTCGAAGGGCGCGCGCGTATAATTTGTCTTATTTAACATGTTTGGATATCATTTGTCACAGTTGGTAAAAAACCTAGGAGCGACACCCTTAAAAAACAAAACCGACGAGTTGGCGGCAGTCTAACAGCCGCCCATCAAACTCTGGATCGGGTAACTCGATATCTTAAAACGAGCGTTTGAAGCCAGTGTAATTCCGGTGAGTTCGAATTTCGATGCTTCTATAGAAAATAATCTCCGTATTTATTGGCATCGACAAACACCGTTGTTAAAATAAAATGCACTCTCCTCTGCAGTATTAATATTTTTTTTTAAATAAAAATTATGTTAATTGATCAAAGAATGTATTACAAGAAGGACGACAAAAAAAGGAAACGGAAATAAAAGAAAGAGAAAAAATAAATTTTTATTCATATAATTTTCCTTTGATCACACGTATATAAATAAATAATTGCAAGAACTCAGGCGTGTACATAAAAAAATACAAAATAATATATGTATAACAAAAATAATATATGTGTCTCTTATCGTTTCACGCAGTCTTATATATAAAAAAAAGGATGCAATTGATCTACGACAAAATCGATTGCGCTGGTAATCGAAATATGTCGCATTGATTACATCGTGTGACTAGATCAGGTATAGGAATTTGTAAATCGTTTCCAAAATGACTAGACATGCTAATTAATTCCCCTAATTTCACGAAATGTACACTCTATACCATATGCACTTATCGAACGCGTACGGTTGTACGCCCTCGTTGTTATTGTACATGAATTACACGGTGTACATGTAGGTGTATACGTAAATTCACGTTCGTATCGTTCACGTACGAAATGCACTTAACCTACGACGTTCTTAATATAATCAATAATATATATTAATGAACAATATATATATATATACTTTGCATATTTGTTTGTTTGGTTTACGGGTAAAATTTTGATTTTGCGCTCAATTACGTTATGAAGGCAATGCTGATTTTGGGCATGCGAGCCGTTAAGATTTCTCTCAAAACTTCGCTAAAATCTCCTCTTACTTTTCAGTTTCGACATGCGTCGACATTCGTGGTACTACAATTATATAGCGATCGTCCGAAATTTCGCCAAATTATAAATCTAGATATACTGTACGTAGAGAAGAAAAATTTAATTGGATACCTATATCAATATAAATACTTTCTTAATGAAAAAAAATCGTACTACACGATTAAGTTTTTGGCGTTCAATAAAGAGCGGTAATCATATTTCTATTCGAGAAAATTTAACTGTACATGGAATTTTTAAAAATTTAAATAATATCCCAACAGATTACTTTTATGGCAGAAACGATAAAAGTAATATTTGTTTGATAATTATCATTATCGCCAGATTGTTTTGATGCTTAATAATATCTCGATCCGTCATAGATATCTGAATCTTTTTCTGATATTTTACACTGATGAGACTGTTGTGCGTCTTGCACCGAAGCACCAAAGAAATTATTTCATATCCGTCACAATCGCTCGCTGTTATCCGGAAATGGTTGCAGCCACGCGCGTGAAAGAACCACCGGCTTCCCCGACATCGCCCGGATCTGTCATCCACCCCTCTGCGCGTGCTCTCTCCTCCTCGTGATAATAATTAAAATCGGCATCCGTAACGCGTCGCGCTCGGACCATTAAGTGCACAATACGCGTATCTGCATGGAACATAATTAAGAGCGGGGTCGAGGTAGCCGTTTTGCATGGATGTGCGCGTTTCGCGTGTCACCGCGCGCATCATGCACGTGGGGCAGGAAAAATAGGCGAAGCCGAGGTGAAGCGGGGGCAGGAGCGGGAAGGGTGGGATGCCATGTCCCTCTCTTTCCACCCCGGGTCGTTTCGTTCTCAGAACTTTTTCGGAAAAATCCCCGCCAAGGTCGCGACCTCCTTCCTCCTCTTTGACCTTCTCGCCAGAGGGGGGGACCAGATGGTGGAGGCCGTTTGTCCGGATCCGTCTCGTCGGCACGACAATGCCGACTAAAAATTTATTTTTCCCCAACGAGAATCGCTCCTTCTCACTCCTTCTCCCTCCGTGCAGTGACCGTTTCCATTTCTTCCTTATCTTTTTTTTCTCTCTCTCTCTCTCTCTGTCTCTTTATTCTTAAACCCCTCGATAGATTTGCGTAATGGCCGATCGCCTCTCTTCTCCCCTAAGTCATATTAATGCACGCGTGTGCGCATACTAATTCAGACGAATTTTCGGCAACGGTATCGATGTGTGCCCCGTTAAATGACGCGGTTCTCGAATTTCAGCTGCGCGCGCGCGGGGAAAACTTTTATGGCCCCTGAGACAAAAACCGACTCGTGCCATGGAAATCGTCCCGGAATAAATCATTGCCGTCTCTGACAGCGCCGAATTCGCATTACCAGAACGCGACGAGTGCCGAATGTTGCATTTTAGTGAGCACCGATCCGATTGTGTTATTTATCGCCTCACATGTCACTCTCGATAGTAATTTTGAGTCATTTATTTCTTTACGTTCCATTAATTATCGAGTTAAAGAACTATGCACGTAAAATTAATTATCTTGATAATTTATTAATTAAACGAAAAATTTTGCACAATTTCACATCACTTTAAAAGCACATTTAAATATTGTATAATTATTTCGAAAATATATGTAAATATAATTTACATTTGAATCTGATTTCCTAAGATACTTTTTTCTCCATGAAAAGTTATTCTGATCCTGCGTTATATTTAAAAACATTTTAAAATTATTTAAATGTCACATAAAATCTATAGAAATTTTATTGGATAATTTTTTGGAAAAAATATTGACATTCCAAATATTATTCGGTAAGTAAAGATTGTACTGAGTAAGCAGAATTATTATTTTATGACAGAGCAAGGGCAATTTCGTGTAGGCGGAAATATAGTGTGCATGTTTGTTCATCGTGGAGGGATGGGCACACCGGTGTGCTGCGAGAAATGTGTTTGGGAAGCTAGGCAGGTCAGAACGGCTGCACGTTCAACTATCGAGAGTGTGGTCATTGCGGCAACAGCTGTCCTTTCGGGCATTTCGATTTGAGCGCTGACGAAGAAATTGTCGAAAGTTTTTCGCGACGCGTCTAAAGCCGTGATCAAACTATGCATTGAAGATTGAGATTGAAATTAAGATTGAGATTAAGATTGAAGTTCGACCAATGAGAATAGAGCAGGCCGAGATTGAGATTGCAGATTGAAATATAGGGCTCTGTCTATTTTTCCAATCTCAATCTCAATCAATAAGCTTCCAATATTTTAGTCACGTGACTAATCTCACATGACTAATCTCACCAAATGTATTGTGTATGTACAAATAATAAGTTATAAAGGATTATAAGAAGTATAAACATAGCACAATTAACGTGTGAGTGCAATTAAATGCGTATTCAATAGTTTTTGTTATGTGTGGTTTCAGTTATCCCGATATTCTTCTTAATTTCAATCTTAATTGCTGTTGGATATTTAATTCATAGTATGATTGAGCAATTTTGAATTTTAATGTCAATATTAATCTTAATTTCAATTTCCAATGCATAATCTGATCACGGCTTAAAACAATTTAATGAAATCTTTATCGATTTTCCAATTGCGATTTATATCTTCGATCGCTTAATCTTTGAAAAAACGACAATCTCTGAACGAACATATGAATATTCAATTATTTCTGTTATCTTCAGAAACTTTTAGAAACACTCGATAATTTAAGATCGTCTTAGCGGAAATCATTAAAATATATATATTGTGTGCCATGAAAAGGTCGTATTTCTAATAGAGAGATTTCGAAATAAATATTTATGAGACATTTCCGTGAAACAATTCCGCAGTTATTTGCGACTCATTCTCAAGGAAAAGCCTCGCAATTGCGTCACATTACCAGGAAAAGAGATCAGCTATTACACAACGAGATCGAGAGAAAAAAAATAGAGACAGAAAAAGAGAGAACGTCTGACAGAAACCATATTTATTATAATTGTAATAAATCAGCCCATTATATTCGGATATACCTTATCGAGACCTGCGTGATTACGGGGAAGTTCGCGGGTAATGCGTTTCTCAAGCTGCAAAGGCACGAAGTTTGAAACAGCTTTCAAGGAGGAACTTTTATCTCGAACTCGATGTCCGCGGTGTTTACCGACTAGACTAGGTAACTCTTAGTTAAATAATCCGAGTGTGCTATATAATTTTTATATGTAGTTTATACATATATAAATCGGGGGCCGTTCATCGAATATTCGAGTGGATCGAGCTTGGTCATTTCGCGACCCCACAGCCCAAGACGGTTGGGCAAGGGATCGATCGTTATTGATATATCCGCGGAACATTTACGAGACGCGCGCTACATCTCATCATTAAAAGTTAAAAGTTATTTAAAGTCTATGCAATGCGTTGGCTGTGTATACGATTGTACTTTTTGTTGCGGGTTATACTGTGTCCACCCCTGAGTTGGTTGGCGATTTTCTCTGCACATTGATACCCCAATACCTCCGTTACTATTGTATCACGCTCTCGCCCTCTTGACTGTACACGTCGCGACGATAATTAGCGGTCGCGTCTAATTAGCACCGCACGACGATTTCTCGGAGTCTAGCGTACTCTATGTATGCATGATAAATACATCTCTAAATTTGTCTTATCTCTGAAAAAATTCTCTTTTTATTCACGTAAATATATATATATATATATATTTATATAAAATATTGACTAGAACAGTCACGAAAGAAAAAGTCGATAAGTGAATGAATTTAATACCGATCGAATGATCGCGCTTGGTCTTACACGCGATTTTTTCTTTTTTTGATTCACTTGAGCAGAAGCAAAATCGTTAAAGCAAGAAAAACGGACGAAATAAAATGCGAAGCAAAGAGAGTGAAGGCTTCCCGATGTCGCATTTAAAATAGGAACTTTGTCGATCACCCGTTCGTATTTTAATTAATTATGATTAAGTATTTACAAGAGTATATAACGAGTATGTTCCCTATACTTAGAACAATAATAACAATCTCGATTCGTTATTTCTCTGAAAAGTCTTCTCTTCCGAAGGAGATCTTTTCGGTCTGCTAAATTCGTCACCCTCGAAAACCATTTCGAAATAAAGTACGTGTAAACGAGTTTTCCTACTCCGTGTTGCTTCAGGACGATCTCTCTGTATTACGAGTCGATGACGTGTCACCAAAAAACAAACAATCTCGTGTTATGGCGATAACAAGCGTTTTGATATGAAATTCCGTCAAATGAGATTATTCTCTTACAAAGATAATATTGCACAGTGAAGAATGGATCTTGAAGCGATTTTAATGTCTAAAAAAATTATTAAAAAATTTCTTTCTGTTTATGATTGTTTTCTCAGACACTGAATGGCTCCGAAATCATTTTTTATACGATGCAAAGTTAACTTCGGAGAAGAAGAATAATCTCATCTACGGTTTTCATCACGTTCATTTGACTATTTTTACTTTGTTTCGCAACCTATTAATTCGCAACCGGAGGACTTACTTAATTAATAATAGGAAAGCCTGCAAAAATCGCTAAAGATACGTAAAAATTAATGGAACATCAAAATATTATAGTGCAAATAACACTTGCCGTTTGGCTGCTCGTCTTACATGATAAATAGGAACCGATACCACGTGCTCAGGTCGCAGATGCAGATGCTGCCACTTGCACTCTTTCAAGATGCTTACGCGAAGTAACACGATCGCGATCTAAACTCAGGCGGGGGTGAGAGTGAAGGAGGCAGTCAGGGCGTTGCTGATTCTGGACTTGACCGGCAAGTAGACCAGAGCCGGCGCGAATTTCTTCGCCGAGCTAGACTCGGCGCCCACCTGCATCAGATCCTGCTCTTCGATCAGGAACGGTTGCATAATGGTCTTGTCGGGATTCGAGTTCATGTCCTGCGGCATCGCGTAACAGGCTGGCATCTTCTGTTTATTCGCTACGTCTTTCAGGGTCTTGCTGAGCTCGGCAATCACGCTTTCCGTCGGATCGCCTATCGCCTTGTGATCTTTCCGTACGTGCTTCTTGATACGATTCAAATTCGTTGTCGCATATCCACACTGAGCACATTTGTACACACCCTGAGGAGTCACCTTCACCGTAGTTTCGTCCTGCCGCTGCTTTTTGGCGGGCTCGGGGATATTCCGATCGGTGTGTGGACTGCATCCCACACGATCGTCTTTTGTATCTTGATCAGTTTTGTTTTTGGTATCACTCGTCTTGATATCAATATCCGATCTAAGATTATTCATGAGAGGATGCGGGAACTGCGATAACAGAGAGGGGAATTGATGCTTAGAGAGCAGATGCTGATGAAGCAGCTCCGGTTGATGAAAGTCGTGCGAGCAGATCGGACATTGTAACGCTCGATCTCCTTCGAGATTTTCCTGTGGATTCACGTGGGATCGCTCGTGAAGAAAGAGAAAGGGTAATACAGAGGTTGTAAAGTTGCAGTAGCCGCAGCGATAATTCTTTAATTGAGACTCCTCGGATGAGGAACCGAGAAGATTTGATAGCATTTGATTTCCCAGGCTCGTGTAATCGACAGGCTTGATCTGTTGGGTAACCTCGAAACCATTGGGGATCTTCAGATTTGATGTTTGTTGCGTGTTCTTCGTCGAAGCAACGCTTCTGCCGCAGGTTCTGGACGTTGCTTGATACTGCTGTTCCAATTCGCGCCATTTGTCGATCCCCGCTTTGCCGTGGTCGCCCATTAAATGCGCCTTCAGCCACTTGATGCTGCGGAACCTCCGACTGCAAATTGGACATACCTCGGTAAAATGAATGAAATATCTGTGACTGAGATCGCCCAATTGTTCCGGTTTCAGTGTCGAGTCTTCGGCACTAGGAACATCATAAGACTCCTGCTTGTTCGACGCCGATGACGACGTGTTGTCGTCGATGATTCCATGAGTATTATGCTTGTGAACTCGCAGAAAGTACTTGCTGCAGAGCTCCTTGTTGCAAATGTTGCAGATGACGCCGCCGATCTGTGCGCCGTTTTCGATCTCGATGCCATGCATCCGCTGCATATGCGTTTTCATGAAATACTTATTGCACAGCTCCTTGTTGCAGATCTCGCAATAGCTCGATGTAGGAGTTAGCGACGTTACCTTCTTTTCTGTCATCGTTGTTGCTTGACCGCTCGGAGTCTGACTAGTCGGTGTCGAACTAGCGGAAGAGGCAATCACCGTTGGCGGCAGTGCTGGCAGAGTAATAGCACTGGATACGATGGGTTGATGTTCCTCGCTAATATGTTTCCTTAATGCATCTTGACTAGGATAATCCTTCTCACAGAGAGTGCAGAGAATAGTCGAAATGGCTGTTGGTGACTTTTGCGGCGACGATGAGGATTCATCACCGGCCATACCGTGTTCGGTCGCCATGTGAACGCGTAAGGCCGACCTTGAATCACATTCTCTGCCGCAGGCAGCGCAGGATAATCCCTTCCCAGAATCTATTCCATTCAGCTGCATGATCATCGTTTGCAGCTTCTGAAGGTCCTCTGAGATCGAATCATTACGCTGATCAGAGCCTTCTAAGTCGTATTCTTGTTTCGGCGAGCCGCTTTCCTCGCCCTCGTGCAGCTTCCTGCAATGTGCCTGATACAAATCGATCGTCTGAAAGCGAATAGCGCAGAGTTTGCACTCGTGTTCCTCGCTGCCGTGGTCATTAGACTCCGCACTCGTAGCAGCTTCAGACACGATCAAGTTCAGTGGACTGGTTTGCACCTGGTGCCAGGTGCTGACAGTAGTGCCGGAATTGCCGGGCGATCGCTCGCTGTCCTGCACGACAACGCCGTGCCGTTTCATCTTGTGTGTGCGTAGGAAATACTTGTTGCAGTACTCTTTGCAGCAAATTTCGCAGAATGCCTCTGGATTTATGACACCAAGTCGGCGCAGAAGATCAACACTGAAACCAGAATCGCGTGCTTGTTGGATGGATTGGGGCGAGAGATGTCTTGGGGCCGGCATAAAGGTCGCGTCTTCTTGCTCGACGCCGTATGATTCCTGCTTCAAGAGCGCTTCTATGCCGCCGGGACTGTCGCGCGACGTCATTCGATCCTCCTCGCTCTGCGACTGCATCGAGATCTGCTGGCCATCTGACTGCTGATCCACAGGTGACTCGTTGTGCGTTTTTTGCTTATGCTTTTTCGTGGAATCTTCGTTGCGGAAACGTTTCTGCGGCGGAGTCACCGGCGGCTCCAATTTCACGCTCGCGTTACTCGCGTGGAAGTTCACGGCACCGAATATGCTGCTGCCAGCGACATTGACGGGGTCCATAGCCGTTGGCGCTGGCGAGTCAACGTAGATTCCGTGCTTGTTGGCTTTGTGTGTCTTCAGGAAGTATTTGTTGCAAAACTCCTTGTTGCACATGTCGCAATACGCGTCTGGATTGAAGATCTTGACCGGCACAGAACTGAGGGAGGATCTAGAGAGTTGAGGATCGGTCAGGGGAAAATTTGGCAGAGGTAGATACTGCGCGAAGGTGCCCGGAAAACTCGAAAGAGCCTGTAAATGATTCGTCATCGTGACGATTTGATTGACCGGGCCGCTCGACCACGATTCATCGCTCTGTGATTGCATCTGCGTCTGCGATTGCACGTGCTGCTGGCTGCCGGACGCCAGCCACGTGGTCGCGAAGTTCTTAACGCTTAAGAGATTAACGGGACTCTCGTTAATTGGATCCAGCTGCTGCGCCGGCTCTACCTTGATGGTGACAGCCTGATTTGCGCCACCGTGCTCGCCGTCCACGTGGACATTGAGCGTCTCGTCGCTGTCGAAGAGCCGACCGCAGTGCTGGCAGCGGAACTCGTTGTTTAGATTCTCGTCTTTCGACGACGGCGAGTGATGATGATGGTGATGGTGGTGGTGGTGGTGTTGTTGGTGGTGATGGTCGTTGCTCAGCAACGGTGATCGCGACGACGGCTTACCTTTGGCGTCTTCGTCTTCGCGCTCGTCCTCGCGCTCATCCTCGTGCACGTCCGCAAGGCCAGACGAGACTCTTACCGGCGTGGTCTGCTTTCGACGCTTCTTGGCCCCGGTGTCGGCGGAATCGCCGCGAACGCGCTTCCAGACGTCGCGCTCGCCGCAGCTCGAACCGTCGCTGTCCAGTTCCGTCGTCTCCACCGCCGCCGTCGTCGTGGGGTCTTGCGACGATGTCATACTCGACATCCCGGTGGCTCTCACGCAACCAGCCCGTTCTTCTTTAAATGTTGTTCGTCTGGCAAGGAACAGACAAATTTCCCGCGTTTAAAAAGTTATTGAAAACGATCTCGTATTTGATAAAGTTTTTGTGGAGAAGAAATTCATACAATTCTCCATAAAGCTTATTTTTTGCCACTTTTCTTAATATAACGTCGGAACAAATTAATAAATTCACATTTAGACGTATATTGTGTGTTTAGATTTAATTATAAATTAGAGATAGGCCCATGTAATTTTTATTATACCTTGAATTTTGTTAATAAAAATTTTGTGGAAAATTGTTGTGTAAGTATTTACATAATATTTTCTTAACTCGCGAAGTTTAAAATTCATACTGTCTATCCCTTTATAAAAATCGTTTATTATTGTCTTTTCTAATGAAATAATTAGTGTGCAAATGTGTCATATAAGAGCATCGTAGCAAAAGTGTCATATAAGAACATCATAGGAAAGATGATTTTTCGCGTAAATATAAATAAATTTCGAATATGTTGTCTCGCGAGCGCAGAGAATCGCGAATGCTCGTTGAAGGCGACACTAATTCGGCAGGCAGATTATAATGATTTCGTTCGACCGATCTGGAGGAAAGGGGGAGTTGGGGTCGGTTAACGAGCACTTCGTGCTGCAGGAAGACGCACGCGAAACTTGACGAACGAGACACGGTGAACGAGACACCCTCGCTCGCGTACGATGGACATGCGGTCTCGAAAAAGGGAGACGCGGGATATTGGACGGGAGAGGGAAACAGGGTGGACACCCTCTCATGACTCATATTATACGTCCACCCCTCCATATTCAGGGAATTCGGAGGATAGTACGAATATGCATTTCAGAAAGCGCGGCGTAATTACTAATTCAGGATGACAGCCTTATATCGCTTATATAATGTAAGTGGACGATATAACGGTCAGTGAACTCTAAACGATATTCTGCCATTGTGTCCGGCCGTGCGTGATATGCGCGTGAGAAAGATCGCGTGAGCTGTGCGTGCGTAAGTTCGAAAACATTTCAACGCAATAATTCTTATGCTTAGGCTCCCTGTTATCGCGACCGTCAATGTCGCAAAGGAAATGAAAATTGCTGCAGAAGTTTGTCAACTATCTTCTGCGATCCAACTTTTCGTATTTGTATGCTTGTTATGAACAAAATGTTTGTTACAAATATTTAGAACATAATAGTTAATAATAATAATAAAGTATACGGGCAATAAGAGCGTTAATTCATATAAAATTCATATAATATTCGCATAATATATTAATCTACAATAAATGTCGATACAAGATATTGTTATTAACTCCATGTATACTTATTCTACTCACCCTCCGTCTCCATAGATCATAATCAATTATTCTAAGCGTAGCAATTTACATCAATTTACAAAAAAGGAATATTACAAGAATCAAAAATTTTGTTTTACATTCAGTATAAAATTGCGCACCAATTTCCGCGCTGTATTAAACGCTCTCATTGCCCGTATACTTTATTATTACTTTAATTACTTTTAATTTCAAGAGCCCTATTATTTAAACTTTGTTTTATAATATTTAATTAAACTAAATTAAATTAAATCTTTTTTATAACAAGATTTATTTTATTAACCATCCGCTGGAAATATGAATTTTAACTCTTTCATCAGCAATTAAGGAGAGTTGAGAAACAGAGCAAATTTTTTATTTCCTGATTACATAAAAATCTGAAAAAAAATCTGGTATTATTTTTTTCAAAATTTTAACCATCATAAAAGTCGAATTGTATTTTATTTGTTTTTTTACGGGTTTAAATTTATCTACCAAAGTTTATATCAAAATATCGATGATGTCTTTAAAAATCCCAATTATCGGCGGAGAGTTAATTAATTATTATGTTCTGGATATTTATTTTATATGTAATAATTTGATTTAATTAAATTAATATATATTAATTAAATTAATTATAGCTCATTGTGATAAAATGTTTCTAAATGTCTGTAAATATTGTGAAGATAATTTTTCGCACAGTCTTTGCTTTTAACTTCCAAAATTGTGTGAAATGTTAAAATTATGATAATGGTTGTAATCAACACTTCGTAAAGTTCTCACCCGCGGGATACAAAGATCCTCGTGCTTCAAACGTCTTCGTTTCATGACCGATGAACCGTGGAGATCGCTCCCGTGTTGAAACGTGACACTTTGAGTACCGCACGTTGTCGTGTTGTCATGAGTCACGCATCTCCCGCGAAAACTTCGCGACACTTTGCAAAACTTGAAACAGGGCACAGTCCGCGACAGGGCAATCGCCTCGCCTTCTGGCCGAGATGCTGTTATTGGCACGTGGCGTCACCGAGGGTGAGTGAACTGCGTGGACCTCGGACGTTGCTGGTCAGTCTCACCCTCTCCAGCGGAGATATTTCCATTTCGCGTCGTCGCCGGACTCTCCCTTTCGCGAGAACGAGAAGATTGAAGTCGCCATTCAAAACTTCCTCATTCGATATCGATCTTCATCGGATCGATAAGGCTCGCAAAGAGACGCGAAATCCGTGGTACAGCGAAACTGACTGCAAGATAACGTTAAGACGCGATAGCACAGAGAGCGAATTGGGAGGAAATGCAAATTGATAGTTTGAAATGTGGTTTTTAATCGAAAGAGATCAGGTATTCGCGTGCCTTTGATCTCCGCGACCCTCGGCAGCTTTGGAGATTCTGCCACGTTAGCTATAGGCACGATTGCCTATGAAGGGCCTATCACGCCGTTTTCGTGTCCCTACCACCTTCGGAGACCGCGATACAAATCTCCCCTCCACCGCTCCATCATCCCTGTATTTTGCTGCATTCTGCGGGTAAATAATTTCCGGATTTATCTGAGCGCGACGAGAACGCGTTCGCGTGGAAATATTGTAATATTTTAAGGAAAATTTAACATTGCATCATTTTTATATGCGATTTATCTTTATATCTTTCGTATTCGACATTATTAAATAATATTTCGCATTTATATCTTGATACAAAATAAACAAATATTAACATTTTTATCGAGCGGAATCTTATTAATTTTTTAATTTTATATATTTTATGTTTTTGAAACATGTGTTGATTATTATTCAATCTTGAAATACAGTTTTGATAAAATTGAAAAATGTAACATGACATAATTAAATCGATAATCAATTTAGTATTACTGATTATAAAACTATTAAAAAACAATATATTTTTTAAAATTATTGTACCATGATATTTTTTTATAAAAAGTTAATTTTCTAAGAAACCTGATTTTCTAAGAATTTAATTAGCAATTTTCTTCATGAAAGTTAAAAATGTTTGACATTTAAATTAGTAACACATCGTGTCTATACGTAGGTATTATGAAATAGATGAGCTCATTTTTATCAGAACATATTAAACTTCGTTAATTCGAAGAAGTAATGATTATGAAGTTTATGAAGGTGTTTCGTGATAAAAGAGTTATTATTAGTGAGAGAAATTGTAATACTGTTTACTTATCAGATAAATATAAAGATTCTTATGCTTTGATAAAGATTCGTGTTAATGATAGTATATATATAGTACTGTGTATTATGTATATCATGCGCGTTTTATCTCATTATTATTAGAAATTTATAGAAAAAATTTGTATGCACAATAGGTGTAGAGAGATAAAGCTAATAACAATTGTATTCTTTCATTTCTTAATCAAAGTCTATTGAAACAGAGATTTTTTTTGATAACGCAGAGATATACACGCAGAAGCGTATTTCTCCCTGTTCTGTCTTTATCCGATGTATCGTCTTACAACATGCATATACGAAGAATTGTTTGTTGATGCCGAATGAGAGACATACTGTTCGTAATCCGGCGATTCTCAGTTGTTTCGACAAGTGATTTAAAAATGCGATTTAATGGTAATCCTAATAATTTAAAGCTCGATTAGTAATCGAAGCTCGCATAGTATAGACAGAACATTTATCGAAAATTAGAATTATATATTTATATTCCTAATCATACGTACTTTTAAATTATTTTGAAATTAAATCGTTTGCTGCCGAAGTTTGCAAGTTAGGGTCTATTAATTTTTATATTTTTAATATTATAATATAGTGTAAATCGTTTATATAAATTTTCTAATTTAACTGTGTTCCAAAAATATATTAAATATTCTATTACATGTTCTCTTTCATTTATTACAGCCTTATTACAATTATGCAAAATTATATATTAATACATCAAACTAGCTATTTCATTAGTTTTGGCAATTATGTTATAGAATAGAATTTATTACACTTCAGCATTTACATAGTCAAGAAGGGGACTTGGTTTACAATAAATTCTTACTTCATTCATCCTTCCATACTTCATACGCGCTCTTATTTAACTATTTTACCATTTAACTATTTACTTTTACTTTCTACCTCTATCTTTATCTTTAGCATTGGCAATTATATTATAAAATATGCACGTTCTTTATAGGAAACACGCTTTTAAGTATTTAAAATGAAACAATCGCGGAATTGTTTTT
Organism: Mycetomoellerius zeteki; assembly: GCF_001594055.1. Classification (NCBI taxonomy): domain Eukaryota; kingdom Metazoa; phylum Arthropoda; class Insecta; order Hymenoptera; family Formicidae; genus Mycetomoellerius; species Mycetomoellerius zeteki. The sequence goes on from NW_017257301.1 coordinate 784,126, forward strand.
CGTTTTCGGTTTGTCTAAAAAGAACAGCGGTTATTATTCGCAGTTAGTGCATGTGCGCGTGTCGACGGGACGGAAATTGGATTATGCGAGGGTTGTAAAGCAATCGCTGACGCACGTCAGCGCGAGAGATAGGTAGAGGTATAGGGGGAGATCGAGGATTTCGCGAAACCCGCGTATTCTCTGTGCAACCTTTGACAGATTTTCCAAAAATACGCGTAAATACGCCCGTATGTTCGCGTGAGGGCAGGAAACTCCGACATTGTGGAAATTCACTGTCGAAATTAGATGAATGATGGAGAGGGGCAGTGATCCTATCCGGGGTAGTTCTACGTTCGCGAAAGGGTGTCGGCGAAAAACATCGAAAGAAAGGCGGGGAAGAGGAGAGAGAGATAGAGAGAAAGAGAGAGGGGGGAGGAGCAAACTAAGATGAAACAAAGCTTATTGTAATATTATTACGCGTGCGCCACATTCGTCAGATTTTCTTTTACTTGTGTGGGTGCGCGAACGCGTGGGTGTTGAACGACAAACAACGTTGCACCCCTGCGAAATAATGGATGAACACACGTCAAGGGTATTTTCGTAGGGCGTTCTCATTGCAGTCTGATCGACGTAAAATTCATCGGTTGTTCAATAATTCTAATAAACAACCAACTTGACGTAGTTCGGGTGAGAAACGGTATATCGCGTTGTCGAGTTACATTGAAATGAAAGAGCTAAAGAATTTTATATGTCGAGAAGAATTTCATATCCATTTACATATCAAACTGTACTAAACTTGCTGTGCGTCATGACTTGACATTGATTGCTCTATTTTTAAGTCACAAAATTTAACGTATGTATCATATTGAAAGACACATTTCTTTTACGGCATTGCTGACGAGAAGTCAAATATCAGCAGGGAAATTTTATGTCAAATTGAAAGTAAAATAATAATTGTAAGTATATTTTTCTGAATCTTATATTTTTTTGAAAATATATCTTTGAAAATTCAGAGCAGTTTGTACCATTTCAAAGACAAATAATTGGCTCATACGACGATAGTTAGTATGAATTAGTACTGACAATAGTAGTAGATTCGACGATACTTGTATAAAGCCTGATTAATTAAAACAAGCGCGAAAGCAGGTCAACAAAAGCAAGTGAGAGACGGCAAATCAATCGAACGCTAAGGCGAAGCAATAAAAGCCCGGGGACATCAAACGGATCCAGATAGAGAGTGAGAAAGAGAAAAAGAGAGAGAAAACAGAATCAATAGCGAGTATGGTGGACAGTGAATTATGAAAGCCTCGTAGCTCTTTTTCGCAAAAAGTCGAAAGAAAAGCTCGTGCGAACTTTTCGCGTGGATTGGCCCGATGCTCAAGCAAGCACGCGTGTCTGTATACGCGGTGCGTATGCGTGCGTACCGCGTGGGCGTGTGCGGGATACACGCGGGTCCCGTTTACGTGTGATTTCAGTAGAGGCCTATTGATCGAGCGGCGAACTTCGGCGGTCCGCACACGCGCATAAGTCTTCCCGTAAACAAGACAAATATCATCGCGCCAGTCCCTGAAAATCCACCCGCACTTCTACCCTCCCTTCGACGTTCTGAAATGTTCGTCCGACGCGATTCGTCGCCGGTCTCTCTTTCCATTTATGAGTTTCGTACAAAATCATAATATATATAATATATATATATATTTATATACTGAGAGAATGTATACAAAGTATTTAAATAATTGTTTTAAGAAAGTGCATACATTGTTTTTATCATTTCTTATACCTATTTTACTCATATTCTTTCCTTCTTTTTATATGCAAGAAACTGCATAATATCATGACTATAATTTATTCTAATGATATAATAGAATATTAATGAATTATTGATATGTTAAATTAAAATTAATTTTTCACAAAATTTTAATTATTCAACGATTTTGTATTTCACATTTGTTTAATCAAAATTCTTTCATCCATCATTCAAAACATATGTAGAGTTTGAATTAAAAAAAAACAAGAAAAGTTTATATTATATTTAGAATATCCCATGAATTTAGATATCGAATATAAATTCGCAGTTTTGTAAAACAAATTTTTCATGGATTAAATCTTTAGGCTTATATGTGTGAGATAAGAAAATCATGTCGGGCCGTCTTAAATCACAAAGTGTATCGAGGAGTTAGCAGTCGATTCACTTGGCGGGAGCTCGCACACGAATCTGTAACGGTATGGTAAAAGGTGTGATTCGCATAAAGGTGGGGATCGCGGAAGGTCGGATCTGCGCAATGCGTGTCGCCGGATGAACCACGTGGAGTATTCGCATGCAAAAGACGTCGCGGCGAGAATACCCAGTCGGCACTCTTAGTCCATCCTGAAAGGGGAGCGGTGCAGTATCGTTTCATACATTCACAGATCGAGGACTTGTTTCAACGAAAGGTTCCGGAAGTACAGAACATTAAGCAGGTCATTATGTTAGGTAGTTCGTTAGCAATGAGGCGATTTGATCGAGCCGAGCATAAAAATCATTTCGTCAATCTGGGGGTTTTATCGTGTAATCTTGTTTTATCGCGTTACTTTGCTTTTATCATGTTATCTTCCCCAATTATAGTAATTGTACGTGACGGAGATGAGATCTTAAATTTTTTAAATTGTGAAAAGATTATCGCGTACGTGTATGTGATAGAATCTATCATTTAAGTGTTAAATGCTTCCGGGAAAAAGATTCGATAAAATTCACGATCTAATATACAACGAGATTTAGATCTTTTAGACTGAATTAAGCTTTAAAAAATTTATCGATTTTCGAATTACGTTTGTCAGAATACAGTAATTAGAATAGGAGATAATATAATTTTTGTGACTAATGTTTTTGGCAAAAGGTTACTGTTATATTTAGAGTCAGTGAGCGTGGCAATAATTTAAAATTTAGCGAAACTATACCCGATTCTTGGTACATACGTGGCATTGAGAAACAGCTGAACGTAATCACGGATAATCCTGATATAGTCAGAATAAAAGTCCAACTGCACTCACCTTGATCAGCAGAGCGATGCGTCGATATAAAACCACCCCAGAATATCGCGGTTTGTCGATGATTCCTTGTTATTATCCATTTGTTAAACACCGATGAGGCTGGACGTGCGTGCCGGTGATAACGCGACGATAACACCACTTTGTTCACCGCGCACTGGAAAGCTGTGAGGAGGAGGAGGGTGGAATAATGGGGTAGATCGCGCGCCGTGTCGATGGCGAGGTGACGATAATTAAGGAGCGAAAAAAGAAAAAGAAATACATAACATGGTGGCGCGCGACGATAGGGTGTAGAAGAAGAATCGCCCGCGGCCTCGGCTACTTACTATTGTTTTGACCATCGTGCCACGATGGCGGCCATACTTGATATGAGAAAGTATCCCCCACATTGTCCGCGACCATCCACTAATTCCCCCATACACCCCCGCGCTGATTCAACCCTCCAGCCCGCCGCGGCTGCCGCACCCCTGTCCCCGCGTTCTACGATTCAACGTCCTTCCCTCACGGAGTTACCCCTCTGCTTGCCTGCCTGCCTGCTTGTCCGTCCACCACCCCCTCGTCCTTTCAAAGTCAGGGCCGACGCCTTTCTGCGAGCAGATAGGTTCCCTTCTTTCTTCCTTTATTGAATCCCAAATTTTCTTCTATTTTGTACGTATATTCGTTGTCGAACAATACGTCTCTCTTATTTTCTAAAAATATTTTTAGGAAGAGTTTTAAAAAAAGAGAAAAGTCTCTCGGAGACTTTTTAACGTAAATGAATGTATTGAGCAAGCAAATATCTCTTTCTATTGTTTCTGTCGAAATCTGTAAGCTTTCTAAATAACTGAGATAAAACATTAAATTTTATCGTAAACTGATAAAGAATATTATACATGAAAGAGAATGCAAAAGCAAACAAAAATGTAATTCTATACACATTATGTGTGAAATATGCTCCATTATCTATATGAAGTACAAGAAAGTAACAAAAATCATTAGCGTTATAAAAAAAAGCTCGGGGACTTGGTTGATGGCCAGCCATCACTGTTGCCGAGCTCCTCCGTTAAGGCACTTCCTCCTCTTCCGAAGTTACGCACCTGCACACACGTGCACTGAAAAAAACGCGCGCGCGCAAATACGCACACACACACACACACACACACACACAATCGTAAAGAACGTCGTCCTCGCGACCCAGCACGAGCAGTCTTTTACCCCAGTTCACAGTTCCCCTCGTGTAACACTGTGGTCTTTTGAGGGGATGGAAGGGCGGGGGTGTCGAAGCGAAAGGGAAAGGGGATTTGCAGAGGAGGGGAGGGTAAGGCAGAGAAGGAGAGAAGCAGCGACAAAAAGGAGAGAGAGTCAGAAAAAGGGGATGAAAGGGAAGAGAGAAGTGAGGCCGGTGGGGTGGTACTTTTATACTGGTCACTTGGAATTCGCTGCCCCCACCGATGGCATTAGAGCCCCTTTTCCCCTCGACCCCGCTTTTTATATCTTCTCCCCGTTCCCCGTTCAACTGTGGTTCTGGTCCCGTGTCACCCCGCCTTGAGGCTCCGACCGTCCACCCTCGCACGGCAAATTAGTTTAGCCTCACGGACAAGTTCGAGTCATTCTGAGCCTCCTCTCAGGACCTTCCTCTACGAAGAAAACGACACACAAACTCATCCTTAAAACACCCGAGTCTAAGGAAGAGTATAGCTCTTTCTATGACGGACCTCTCGATATCGATTATCGTGTACCTATTGTTTGCGCCTAAATTCTGCTTCGAACAAATTGTTTTATACGTTATTGATAATTTCATTTTTATTAAATAAAATTGCGTTTGCGAACGTGGTAATAAATCATAAATGTAAGGTAACTTAATGCAGGAACTTAATGGTATATGAAGAAATAAGATTTCAAAATAATCGGAATTTCTTCTATAGACAAAACATATTTTCAAGAAGTGTGCAAACGATCAGTAAACATGCGTAATAATAATAATGAAAGAATACGCGAAGAAAAGTAGGATAAAGAGGAATATAAAGTAGGAGCGATACCTTTACGTGGATCAAAACTATTTTCAACCACTATTCTCAGTGAGACCGTGCATAATTTAAAAGACAAATTGAGGCAGTTGGGCGCAAACGTCTATGCGTACCGGGGGCGTTCCGCATCTGCGGTCACGCACTTGTCACGCGATTCTATATACAGTATTGATAACGATAATGAAACCGGTGGTCTGCATCGGTTCCTACAAATTAATGGCATTATGCAACGGTCGAGCTCTAGCCCGACAATTTTCATGTGGTATCCGAGTCGATAATCTGTGAGAGTCTACGCCTGTGTATGGGTTCCTATCAATCATCATTCCTTTTTAAAATACAACGGAACAAACAATTGAAACGTCTTTGTATCTGTGAATTAAAATATTTCATTTAGCATATAGATGCATCAAAAAATCTTCGTATAATTAACGTTAATTAAAATACTGTCAACTTCGTTTTGTTTTATATCATTTAAATTTATTACTATTATATTATTATAATAGTCCGTCAAAACCATCACGATTTAAAAAAAAAAATAGATTCTTAAGTTCTCTCATCAGATAGAGTAAGATTTAGATTTTATTTTATTTTTAACAAAAATAACAGCTGTTTGAATTTTGAATAATAAATTGGGCACGAATTTTTGCACTCACCCAATATTTTTAAATACTACTACTTTAATTTAATAATCTTTTGAATGTAATTCATTATAGGTTTAGACTTTAAGACAGCATCATACTGATACCTTATTTTTTGAAATGCATTATTTTTTACTTCATTTTATATTGTATATTTATCCATACTTCTCTTATTATTTTACATTTCAATAGAGATTATTATTTCAATTTATTACATTATTATTGCATTTAATTACAAGAAATATTTATAATTAATTGTATAAATTAAACCTTAATTAAACTCATGATATTTATTGTAGTTGTTAGTTTGTTATATTGCTACATATTATATATTAGGCAAAGTTCATATTTAATTAAAATAATTGTATGAATTTTGTTAGAATTGTATGTTCATTAAAAATTAGTTTTTTTTTATACTCGAGGAGAAATTATATGTCACATAGATAAAAAATGCCCTTATGTGAAGTTTGGTGGAGACGCACGAGCGAGGATCCCTTTCTTGCTGTAAGCGCGAGTTGCCTTTCATGGTTTTTGCTTCCGTTGGATGATCGAATCGTGCCATAAAAAGTGGACGAGTAGCCTTGTCGTATAATCGTGCGTCACACGGATGATTGCGAAATAAGCGGTTGTTTAGCCAAAAAATAAGGGCTGCCTCCCTTCGTTATGCAATATGGTAAGAATGTAAGTGTGCATGTTTTAGATTTAAAAAAAAGAGTCTAAGAAGTCGCATTTGGTCTTAAAAAAAAGACTACATCGATAAATTCAATTTAATTTTTTTAAACGTTAGATATTTAATTTCGAGGTTTATTAATTTCTAACATATTAAATTACATCATTATTTTGCGCGGTAACTTATACTCATTTGCAACACAATGTTATCGTAATCTTGATTAAGTCGGGGATTTTGACTTTCCTAATTGAAAATGTAATCTTTGTGATCCCACATTTTGATAAGACTTTTATTTGTCGAATACGATCTGAATAGATCGCACACACGATTTGACATGCGACTTTACAAGTGGTATAACTCATTATAATAAATAATTAATACTTCGCGAAAAGGAGCGTTACGACCTCAACGAAGATAACAAAAACCGTTAATTGAATGACATTTTCCCAAGACACAATAACACGCGCGTTCGCGCATGTTTTGCAAGTAACATTCTACGTTATAATTGGCCCGTTTGTAAAATTCCATACCTTGAATGGAACAGGCACAAACTTTTGCGCTGCCATGTACACTTACCGTTTATCGCGAACGTTTATGCTGAAGGACGTTTCATCCTGTCGCGTTGCGCAATTCTCTTCAACGCCAAGTTTGATTTCACTCTTTGTCGTCACGATGCGATAACATTTTTAGGAATATCCTGCATTTTATCGGACGATCGCCAGGCAGACCGATGACCGATGCACATCGGCAGGCAGATGCCGGACACAGGCAGCCGGTAGTTTGAAAAAAAAGGAAAAAAATAGCGCAAAAAGTTGAGTTTTTTGTTCGTAATATAAAAGGCAAGCACGAAAAGCATCGCCGTGAAACATAATCGCCAAAACGTCCCGGATCAATTCGATATTATTAGCTCGAGCCAAAGGAGGGTCGTCCATTACTGGACAGCTGGACAATGGTCGCTCCGCGGCCGATTTTTATCCCTCGTCTCGGAACTTCCCATTTTTCTCTGAAAAGTGCCCTCGTTCAAATATTCATTCGACGCGACTTTGATATTTCAATTTTTTTCTATACTTAGACAAAAGTTCCGTGATTTTTTTCTTAATTATCGTCACGTCTTCGAGACGAAGTCTCGTCGAGAGCTCGTTGGAAATAATAGCTCGTTGGAAACTTCCATTCAATACTTAAACGTAAATATTCGATGGCATTGTTTCGCGATAGCAAATTATTGCGATGACTCTACAGGAAAAACGGTAATTTTTGAAGGCGAGCGTGTGTGTAATTTATAATTTTTGTTATAAAGGATAAGTTAATCTATTTTAAGCTTGATTTTTAAACGAATACATAATTTTTATTGTGCACTTGAGGAGCGCAAAATTATTATTTATTATATCGATAATAAAAAATTTATACAAATATATACAAAATATATTAAATATCATTGATTACATTAAATCAGAGGAAAGCCTGAGAGCTGAAGTGTCTGCGTTTTAGATGGAATTCATTTACTGAGGCTTTTATGTGCACAAAGCGTGCACAATTCTGTGAACATAGTATAGAACAGAACCGAACAATATACGCAACATAAAATAAAATCGAAGACCATGGATGTGTTACCCGCTGGAAATATCTGTGGCTACATAGTTTCAACATGCACGCTTTATGCACATGGAAATGCTAGTAAATGGGTTCCATTTAAACGCAAGCGCGTCCGCTTTTATTTCTTCCCTCTAATTAAACATTCCTCTAATTAATCGATACTATTACTGTCGAAGAAGTAATGATTTATAAAGTTCATTTAATTTATATTGTATATAATAAAAACACGCGCGTGATATTATAATTATAAAATTATGTAATAATTTATTTTATATAAAATAACAATTTAATGCTACTAATTGAGTATTAATAGATACAGAAACGTCGAAAACATTTTTAATATCTTACGCAGATATCCGTTTATATTTTTATCTACAAATGTCAGTGAAGGAAGTTTTTTTATTATTTAACGCTTCATTGATTAATTATCAGATTTTATATTCAATATAAAGTAACTATTAAAAATATTATTTCTTTATAATTATTTTTTATGTGCAATATATTATTTATATAATTTATAATACATTTTGAAATATAACGTTTTTCTGATAATTTTTACCATCAGTAAATTTACATACTAGGAATCTACTTGTACGACCTGTAGATAAAAGCGTACCAAGAACACTGGCGCCATCTGTGCGATTAGTCCATTCGAATCGATCAGTATCGCGGAAGTTTCGAAGCGTCCGATCGCGTATCGTTTCGAATGTTTCAAAACTCGTGTAATCCTTCGTCTTTCCCAATTGGCGGGTCCGATTGTTTAAACGAGTGACTTATTATCACCGGCACGGAAGGAAAGCTGGGTGACCTTTTGATTTTGAGGTAAGAGCTCTTTCTACCCTCTTCATTCGAAATGAATCGCATCTTAATGGCGTCGCGTGGACGAGCGAGTTTTCAATAAAAAAAGACAAAGAGAGGGACGTTCTCGCGCGCACGTGGAGAATAGCGTTACTTGATCCAGTTACGACCAAGGCAATTCTTGAATGGTCAAGGGGCTTGGAGGCGTCAAACGCGCATACAAAAAGCACATGTACATACATACTTACTCCGCGCGCGCGCGCGCGCGCGCGTAGAGAAGGTAACCGTACACGAGGCGCGACGATGACGCTCTTTGTGCCGAGAGCGATGCAAGGTACAAAAAAAGCGGGCTCGAGCGGCGGCTTTCATAGACACGCTAAAATATTCATTGTCTGAAAATGGGCGTTTGTTGGATAGCGTGTACAGCCTGCGCCGCCGCGTTTCTTTCTTCTCTCTCTCTCTCTCTCTCTCTCTCTTTCTTTCTTTCTTTCTCACTTTCTCAAGCGCTTCGAAATGGTCCTGAGACCTGAGACGCGCAAAGGCGCCATTATAGCCAGCAGAATCCAGCTCCAAGGAGAGAGAGAGAGAGAGAGAGAGGGGAGGGGGAGAGAGAGAGAGAGAGAGGAAGACGGTTCTCGGACAACCGCGTAGAAATTCAATATCTTGTTACTCGGCGTAATGGACAGAATGAGCCCTTCTCTCTCCTATTCGATCTTCGTCACAGCTGTAAAGTCGATAACCGTGATAATCCGTGCGATTCGCGAGCCTGATATCATCTGATTCGCCCCCGTCCGTAAACTTTTCTAATAATAAAGTCCGCGAAAATCTCGAACGATTAGAGCTTCATAGAATCACGAAGTTTTCGCGACGTGGCCTGGTACTCCATTCCTTTCTTTTTCTCTCTCTCGCCGTACCTATTAGTATTCTTCTCCGTCAGTTTGTCGCATTATTCGAAAGTTTCTAATATCTTTCGTATTATATCATTTCCGCTCTATTCTTGTTTTTCTTTGTCGTTCACGAATTCTTTGAGTTGATTTGAAATCAACTCAATAAAAAAACTTATTTAGCTCATTCTTCCTTCTTTTTTGTTTCTCTCTCGATAGCTTATTGAAAAGAAAAGTGAAATAAAAAGATTTTAAAAATTATAAGAAATTAAGGAGAAGAATTTGATAGGGTATAAATATGAGAGAAACTTGAAACATTTTGTGACATAACGAATGTACTTTTAACAATAATAGACAAGAAGAGCTACGAGCCAAATAATAACTTTAATCTTTGAAAAACAATGATCAACATATTAAGTATAAACACTACAATACTGATCTGATAGAAGTAAACGTTTTAACACCGATCGGGTCATTATCAATGTTATAATATATAAAAATTGAAATTATAAAGTAAAGTTAGTCGTTATGAATATATTATAATAAAAAAATTAGAAAAATGCATAAATTCTTGTATCATATTCGAAAGTCCATGTGTTTTGTGGTTCATGGTTGGCAACTGTGGTACATATCAGATTATATCAAAGACATAGAGAATGGACTGCGCGATCCGTGGTCAAAATGGACGATAAAAGTAAGAGAGAGAAACCATGAAAAACGGCCAAAATGTGTATCTCTTTCCATTCAATCTTTCCATTCTTATAATGAGAGGGAGATTGGCCGTCTTCCACAGTCGTTCTCTCATTATTGTCGATCACATTTGATACACTACTTAGATACGGATCGCGCAGTCCATTCTCTATATCTTTGGATCATATGACGGAAATTTTAGTCATAATTATTGAGAGTCCTACTGGATGAATTTCGGTCGTTATACAAATTTGAGTTCTGTTGATAAAAATTGTTCACTGATATGATACATTGTAATTTAGTAGTAATTAAACGACAATAATCTATATAAAATCCATGTAACTTAATAGTGATTAAATTATAATGATATACATATATAGTATCAATATATTTAATTATAAATTAATCGCAATTAAATGCAAAGTGTATTTTTCCCTTTTATACATATATCTTTTTAAAAAGAGTTTTTTATTTTCAGGAATGCATTATTCTATTTTATTTTATTATGGGATTAAGAGTATCGGTTCAATTGTTTATTAATAAATTATATAATTATGTGTATTAATTACAGTGCTATAGATTATACGTAGAGTAATTGTTGGTATATATTGATCCAAAGCTCGAAATGACACGTCCATTTAGTATATCGCTCTCTCATCCATATGCGATATATGGCCGAATAACCCACACGGATTTTGTTCCATATATGCAACGCTTTGTATATTTCATTAGTAGATGCTTGGTAACCGTGTTAATTATTGGCGAGATTACGACAGAATGAAATGCGTGACTGGTCCTTTGCCAGCGCACAGATAGAGCCGCGACAGCGTAACATTTCTCTCGGTTCATTAATGAAATTGAGAGGGTATCGCGGAATAATTGTGCGCGACCAGTTTTCACGGAATTAAATATATTTCATTCCCCGATTAATCAGCGAAGTTGAAATGTTTCGCGCCACTCGTGGGTATTGTACTCGAGCCGTGTTTCGCGGATCGCCATTAAAACGCGCAACGAAATTGAATAGACGTACTACTGACCGCATTAATGCAATTATAAAGCAATCGCTGTTACGAGCTCGTGATCTAAGCTGAAATGAAACGAAGTAAAATATGGAAACATGGCCCAGAGGCAATGCAATTTTAATCACCCGCCAGTAAAATGAAACCGCATTAAAAACGAGTGGCTAACTTTTATGGTATTGGCGAAAAAATTTTTAAAGTGTTTTTGATATTTTTAGGCGAAAAGGAAAAAGGTATACGTTATATTTTTCTACAAAGTCAATTTTGTAAGTACAAGTATATAAATTCGAGACTCTGCATTTCTTTGAAAGAAAATCACATAGGTACCTTGATCTCATAAATTTTTTTCTCTTTTTCTTTCTTTCCCTCTCACATTTGAGTGAAATTGACATATTGGAAATAAAAAATTGGAAATAAATTCGTTATTTTTTCCCCTGATATTTCACGTGAATGTCAGGGTCGCAAAGAATCTCTTCGGTTCGCGTGCAATCATTGAAGGAGGTCCCGAGGGTGAAAACGGGTATTGCCTTGGTTGTATCGCGATGCATCCTACCACGTCGTCGCGATGGGGCACGTTGTCTCCTTCGAAGAATATGGATATTATGCATGAATAAGGACAGAAGTACCCTTCTGTGCGTTTCCCATCTCGCATCTAACCCTCTCAGTTGGCTAATTCGGGGATATTCGCTCCTCTAACGCAGGCGGCTGGTTGCACCTGAAAATCTGCATGCGCAAGCACGGCGATCTACGTGTTTGCGAACGTGCGGAGTGTTCGATAGCGGTGGGCTGCTGGCCTCGCAGAATTTTTTATTCCACCAGCGGGTACTCGCGCATTTAGAGGAGCGAGAGGATGCCAGTCGGCGATAGCGTTCGAATCTTTCTTTTAAAAGTTCTCAAGCAAATCAGTCGTATAAGATTCGAATTGTTTTAAATATTATTCAAAGTAAAGATTTTTTAAAAGTCTTGAGAATGTCTTGGAAGTTTTGAAATCCTTGAGAATCTTGAAAGTCCAGTCTTGGAGTCGCTTCTTTCAATGTTTGAAACGTTTAAAATTCTTAAGAATAGAACTGTTTTCTATCTTCCGTATAATAAAACCAAACGTGGTTTAAAACTATAATATAAAATATTATAAAGGAATATGAAAGAAAATAAAATATATTTTTAAGTGTTTTCAAACTTTCGTGATTTTTAATGCATTTAAAAGTTTCAAGATGTTTGAGACTTACAAGAACTTCATAAAGCTTTTAATTTTGAATAAATTCGAAACGATTTGAGATTTTAGTCGTATATTTTAAATGTTTTGTTTAACGTATCTAAAACTCATCACAATTAATCTTTCGAAATGCGCTTAACATATTTATTGCAATACGCATTTAAAGCTTGATTGAGGCCAAAGTTGATTAACATTAATCAGTCAAATTTTCGTTTTCCTCATCACTGTCGATTCAGATAGCAGTGGATGTAACGTAACTGATTCCGTTCGATGGAGACTTGCAACGTTATCGGTTTTACGTAGCATAAGTAGCGTTGCGGGATTTAATATCGAGGTCTGAGTCTTGCCTTCCGATACGCCGATCGAATATTTATCAAGTGAGCACGGTAAAGTAAGTACGTTTAAAATAGCGATTCGATGGAGATCGCGAATCGTATTGCGAATCGAAACGGCGTAACTTCACTTCTCGATACACTTCTCATCGTATAAGAAACATCAAAGGAATTGACGTTTTTATTATGTTAGCTGTTGGATTGGTTTTCATCTGGATAAAATCCTCATTGGCTTGTCTTTCTGTCCTCCTCGCGATCAGAAATCCGTTCGGCGCGCCTATCATCGCGTAAACATTCCGCTTCGACGGTGTCGGTCGTACTAAAACGACAATACGGCGCGAGCTCGCGTTTCAACAGAGCTACACAGTGGCGATGCATCGCATCCCTATGCCACGTGCATCGATCGGCTATTTTTTCGGGAGTATCGTTTACGCTCGCCAATCGAAACCGCCGCCCTGCGCAACTCGCGCAGATTGAATCGATTTCCAATTCGGACGAGATTCCTCTCTATGATGAACTACAGACAACCATAAGGTCGGAAAGGTAGAGAGAGATAGGAAGAGAGATAAAAGAGTGTGCATGTATGTTTGTGTATATGTGTGAGAGAGAGTAAGCGAGATGGGGGTGTGAGATGACAACGTAGTGGTTAAGGGACGAGGAACTAGGACAGGGAGGGTGAATCCAACGACAGATTCACGTGGCGTGCGTACCACTATTCAGAATCATGTGGCATGGTTCGCAAATGGAATAATCAGTGACACGAGGGAACAGAGAATACGTTGTTGTCCTGGTTCTCCCCCCGCGATCTTCCGCATCCCTCTTCTTCCATTCTCTCTCTCACCATTGCTTCTCTTCACCTCGTCTGAGAACGGTGTCGTGTCGTGTCCGTCGTTGCTCTCTGCGGAAACCGTCCTCTCACTTTTCCCTTCCTCTCTCTCTCTCTCTCTCTTTCTTTCTCTCTCTCTTTCTCTCTCTCTCTCCCTCTTAGTGTTTCTCGTGACAGTTTGCAGAGGTTGTAGTGATGAATAATCAGCTACTCGACGCCTCTCGAAGTCGCGAAGTTAACTACGAGAACGGCCAACAACGACGACAGTCGAAACTGCCATTTTGCCGTTCATGAAAGGGTCAACATTTCGAACTGTAATTTATTTTCAAATCCTTTTCTTAGTTTTATGAGAAACATGAGATTCTTTCATTATTATTAACGCGATATAATAAGCCGAGTGTTTAATCTTCTAATCATTAGATACATTTTTTAGAAAAATGTATGATTGTAAAAACTAAAGATAAATTAAAATCGTAATATTTTTGAATTTTAAAACGATCCAATATCATTTTAAACATTAGAGAGAATCTAATGTCTCAATTTATCTTTGATTTTTACAATTATACATTTTTCTCAAAATTGTGTAATTATTATTTATTTAAATATGAAAAGTTATTTGTGCATGCTCAAGATTGAAAGTTAATTAGCGCAGAGCGCAGACAAATTAGAAATGCAAATGTATATATTTGATTTTCTTCCAAATAGATGTTGTTTTACGATAAATTTGACATTTCTCTCGTTTGCTAGTTTTTTTAATATTTATGATAAATAATGATGTCCTATCAAGTTTTCCGGAAAGTATTTGCCTGGAAAAATAAATATTAAAGAATTCTGATTGAGAAAAAAGTAAATTTAGTAATAACGTCTCTCATAATATTTTCAATATATGCAATCCATATTCATCAAAGTAGACAGCCATTAAAGCTCGATAAGCTCATGTACGCGTATTAGATTCGAAAGATTTTAATGGAAAATGTCGCGTTCGGAAGGATTAGTCAAATCCCTCGGGGATATCCTTTCAAAGAAAGCGCGACACATTGGCCGTAAGCGATCTTAATTAGGTCGTCTCTATTATGTTAATAGGATTTGCGCCTGCAGCCGAAGTAGTGAGAGTCTCCGCTCGAGAGTTAATCTCCCGACTCGTATGGGTCAACTATGGTAGCGTAATCCACGAGGACTCTCGATCAAGAATAATGCGCGACAGGAAGACGCGACCACGCGCGTGAGCGGGAATGATTTCTACGAGATGGAAATGGAAAATTCCCATGGCTCGTCGATACGAGGACAAGGAGATGAACGGGGGAAAGAGGCAGCAGAAGAAGGCGACCTCCCCCGAGGGAAGGGTGGAGACGTAAATTGCAAATGTTCCGGAGAACTGGATAATCGGATAATCAGCCAGACTGTTCCGTCTCCGCTCCTTGCTCCGTACCGCACCAGTCGCCATTTCCAATATTCTACTTTTCTCGAGACATCGGCCAATTGATTCGGGATGAATTACTGGCAAGAGAAAAGTCGACGCTACTTTCGGTAAGTGGTTTGTTGCTGTTCCGACAATATATTATACCTATTTCTTATCCTCATACAATCGTTAAAAACGAAAATTTTTATTTTTGAATTAATTTTCCCCTTTATACTTCATGAAAATTAGAAATATTCATCAATAATACGTCACTGTGTTAAATGAGCGATGCGAGCCTAACGATTTTGATACAATGAATGGGCGCATTCACAGCGGATTCAACAGTTGAGTGAGCGCTCGCTGTTATTGGTGTATTCTTTTAGTTCATCCAATCAGAATTTTAGATCTTGAAGAATACATCAATAGCAGCGAGCGCTCACTCAACTGTTGAGTCAGTTGAACGCAGCCAATGACGTGCAAGAACGCACGACCTTGATGTGCTCTGTCGTAAGCCGGTATTCATAGTCAGATCTTATATTTAAGACTATCTTAAGTACAGTCTTAAGAAGTCACGAACCAATCAGAGAGCCGCATTAGTGTGTTAAAACATTACTTAAGATAGTCTTGAAATAAGAATCGACTATGAATACCAGCCGTAGTTAAGTTTTCATTCGGATCGGTCCATGCGTCGCGTCTCAAGCAACAATTGGACATCTTTGGACATCCTTCGATGTCCGAAATATGTCCTGAAAGATCCAATTTATATCGCTGTATGTTAGACGCCTGAAATACATTCTAAGGACATTGTT
Source organism: Mycetomoellerius zeteki (assembly GCF_001594055.1). Lineage (NCBI taxonomy): Eukaryota > Metazoa > Arthropoda > Insecta > Hymenoptera > Formicidae > Mycetomoellerius > Mycetomoellerius zeteki. The sequence continues at coordinate 800,009 of NW_017257301.1, forward strand.
TGGACGTCCTATAATGAAGTTATTTACAGATATTTTAGGGATGTCCAAGGTACGTTGTTATTATATGTTTAATTTTCAAGCAGTGCGCGAACAATCGTTGTCACAAAGATCCGAGGACCAAGAACTATCAAACAACTTTATATACATTTATCTTGAAGCTCAATAACTGTCCTTCTATTTGTTTTCAACAATTTATTGATCAAAAAAGATGAACAATTTCTGAATTATCTGTTAAAGTTATTATTATTATTATTATTACTATATATTATACGTTACGTATACTATATATTTTGAGTAAAATTTTCGTCGGAAAGGACGTTTTGGAATCTTGAGTCTTCTGTATTTCCTGTTGCTGAACTATACTTTTGTGGAACTTAAAGTGAGATAAGTACATGTTTGATATTTGACGAAAGCGAGAAAGAGAGTTCTAATACAGTTTAGTATAGGAATAAAAAAACAGATCTATTGATATTTAATGACTTCATATAATGCGATATAGAAACCCACATTGTTCAAATCATATCGCGAATTCGATCGCGTGTAATATCATGAGCATCGCAGTTAGAATTTCTCATGAGTGCTATGAGAGTTTCTCAAGAGTATTTCTATCGTCAAAATCTCTCTTTTACGGTTATATTCGTAAAGTGACAAGACGGTATAGTTGTACAGTCTTTATCTTGCGGTGAACTATCCGTCTTCGTGCGAAGTGTGAATGTCACTTGTGTGTAAAGTACAGGCAAGGGGGAGGCTGTTATGTCGCGGAGATGTTGCAGCAGACAGTGAGTGATTTATATAAATTGCAATTCTTATTATTATTACTTATTATTTTGTTGAAATGTTTATATTTGCGAAATTGCATTGAGGAATTTATAGTTTAATTGCAAATAAATTACACAAATGCTTTTCTAAAGAAATTAATCGCAGTTATTTATACGATAATTTTATAGCATAAGTATCTGAAAATATTGATATCGATTTATAATAATAATTATCGCGGTTAGAGATATTTTAACTTTGAAAACAATATAGTAAATCTTTGATATAGAGAAACAATTTCTTAATTGATTTACTTTCGGTACAAATGCGCAAGATTTTTAAATAAAAACTCAATATTTTGCAACGCGATATACATAAGAGCGAAACATAATTTGTTATAGTACTTACTCAAACGTTTTATGCGTACAATTAAAAGGATCGTAAATCCGCAGATAATAATTATTACATTTCATGCACTCGCATAAAGTCTTTTCTCTCTCTTTCTCTCTCTCTTTTTATTTTTGTCTCTCTCTTTCTCTTCGTTTTTGCAACAATTAATTGGAAATATTACTTGAAACATGTTCGAGCAACTTCGTGCTTTATTTTGCAAATATTCACCTCGTTAATAACAGGCAATCTTTTTCTCTTGCCGTGAATTTTACAATTTTTTTTCGCAACGATAAACTTTGCGAGCAAAATGCGAGAATAACAAGCGATGTTTTTCGGGAATAATCGACAATACAAGAAAAATCAGTGAGGAAACTATAAACCGTTCGATTGCAGGTCAGTTCCAACTTTTTCGTACATGAAACAGATATTGTTCTATTATCGAGACGGTATGTCTCATAGTTTGCGATGTTCAATATCGTGAGCCGCAGACCGCAGGCCGCAAACCGAGAATCCAGGGGAGAATTCGCGCAATGGGTGCACTTGCAGGGGACTGCTGATTGGTTTGGACCAGCTCGCGCACTTAAATTTGATCGAACGCGCTTTATTTCCATCCGATAGAAAGGTAGAAAGAGAAAGAGAGAAATCGAGCGACTGAGTATCTTTCCAAGGAGCTTATCTTGCTCCGTTTCCGTGTCGCTGATAATGTTTGACTTTGAGTTCATCTAAAATTACTTCATGACTTTGTCGCCAAATATTGATCTGTGTTGGTTCTTTAACTTGCAGCGTGCAAACTCGCGCATTCGCTGCTCATTATTAAAGCGTTAAACGAAAAGCGTTGTTCTAAAACTGCTTCTTGGATCAGCATTCTTTAAGAATAGATTAATCGATAGACGAAACGTTATTTTAATCCATCCGCTGTGTTTCTGAAATTCAGCATAGCTTATTTGTTGAAAATTTTTCAACGTCACGTATATCTTTATCCTTATCTCTTTATCTTATTTTTGTATATCATAACTGTATCGTAACTGTATCAGGAATCTGTGAAGTTAACACAATACTCTATTAATATAAAAAAAATGACAGTTCCGGTAACTGTAAAACTATAAAAAGCACTTTTCATAGTTTTACAATTTCTTAAAAATAAAAAAGAGTTTCACATTTTTTTATACTAAAAAATCAAAGTTGAAAAACTAGCAGCCGGAACTCTTTAAAAATGTAGAGTATAGAATTCTGCTAGAACTAATGAGAAATATCGCTAAAATTGCGATAAATTATTGACACTTCTTTTCCAAGTGATGTCTTCTACATTTACAATCTATTAAAATTGGTAATTATTGGAATTTTGTTTTCAAAATATATATATTAGTACAACTTGAGCAATACTAACGGGAGCTGTAGCCAAAGGTGTAATTTTTCTTTTTCTTGTAGAGGGGAATTGTCGTGCTAGATTTACAAAGTTAGCACGCCATATTTTTAATTCCGATTTTTTAGTATAAAAAATGCGGAACTTTTTTATTTTGATAAAGAACTGTAAAACTATGAAAAGTGCTACTGAAACTGTCATTATATTTTTTATATTAATAGAATTTTTACATTAATAGAAGTGCTAACTTCACAATCCACTATATATCAGGACGTATTTTGGACCGCGAGTGTACGACGAACGATAGAGATAAAACTGAATGGCAACTGATAACTCGTAGTCATTAGTGATAACAACTTTGGGCACGACGGATCACTTTGCATCGCGGAACTGTCTACAACTGCCAATTGCACTGTTCAAGATAAACTTTTGCTCGTCTATCTCTGGCCGATGAACTTCTTCTGAAGCTTCCCCATTATGCGCTTCTTTGTTTTTTTATCAAAGCCTTACTGAAAGAAACTGCCGCTGCAATCTCATAACTTGTTTTCTCACACGCGAATATCAACTTTTTAAAAAAATACCATCGCATATTTATGCATTTAAAAAGATTACGGAATTGATGTGTAAACTCATTAAAAACTCGTATATTTTTATTTTTCATTATTCGGATATTTTTTTTAAAGTTCTATTGATGAATTAATCCTCGAATAAATTACTTACTGGACAAGCTTTGGTAATTTTGTATGAATACATGACATATAACCGAAACCATAGAAGTATTTATCGAGTAATGATGAACATTATCTTTTACGCCTGAAATAATTTTAAAACGTGTGTCACACAATAGAAATTTATTAAATTAGCACATAATTAGCTCTAAATTAGTAAATTATAGTATAAATATTTTTCTTATATACTTTTTATTTTTGGTACTTTTTTGGTATGATATAAATTGTAGGATTATTTCAGATGTGAAAGAGTGAGCGCATCGAAACTTAAACTAGGGTATATTAAAAGCACATAATTAGCATTTTATAGCAGAGACTGGGACCGAATCGAAATTAGAACCGAAAACCGTTTCAGATCCCTTTTTTTTAGTGAATCAAAACCGAAACCGTACCCAAATTTTGTAAAATTTATAATATCGAAACCGTAACCGAACTGTAAAATTTTACAGTTTTTTCGGTTATTTTTTTGGTTCTTAATTTTTGATTTTTATTCTTGTTTTTAACCTTTGTTCTGTTTGTTCCTTCGTTCAAATCATCAAGGTTTAATCCAGTACCATTGTCGCCAGCTCTTTTAACAAATGCAAATACGTCCAACACCTCATATGACATAAGAAATTTGGCCGGATCGCAAGACATATTTAATGTGAACTTTTTTTTAAGATATATATTAGCTTTTTTTTATTTAGATCTTCCTTACCAACATGTTGCAAGAATTTATTCTAAGCCATGAAATTCGAGAATACTTATGTAGACTTTATGTAATAAGTGAAATCTATCTATAAAAATAAAATAAGTTGTAAGAAAGGACCGAGAGAAATTTCTTTCATTAATTTCTCTCATTAATTTCTCTCACATTAATGTGCTTAAAATAATGTTTATGTAATTTTTGTTCAGAATTATCAGTTGACGCCTCTCTTCTACTAGGCCATGACTAGGTTTTTTAGATTGAACAAGTAAACAAGCTCTCTGTCTTTCTCTCTTTCTCCTCCCCCTTTCCCTCCCTTTTTTTAATAGAATAAATTTAAAGAATAAATAGAATAAAGCGAGTAAATATAATCGAAAAAAACCGTAATTTTTACGGTTTCGGTTTTCTTTACTGGCAAAAAAAACCGAAACTGAAACCGGAACATTTATTTGATATTTTAATAAATCGGAACTAGAACTAAACCGAAAAAACCTTTCGATCGGATCCCTGCTTTATAGTATAAGCGTTTTTATTATATTATCGTTATTATTTTTAATAAACATTTTAACTTTTTTAAAATTTAGCATAAAACCGATTTCTTGCTAACCAATTAGAGTAATCTTCTATAATCTCATCTGATTGTGCTTATGTTGATATGCTAGCTTAATAGATATTTCACATTCGAAGTTCGCAACTTCTTTTTTTTTAATACGTGTTCTATTGTGTTTGTTATTTCTCTCAAACAATTACAATATTGATATGACGATATTTCTTTACAAAATCAACATTAAAATTTAGTTTCGCACACAAAAACTATTAACGACACATGTGTTTCAAGACAACGCAATCATGAAACGTTCTATTTATTGCAAAAAAACTTTTTCTTAACGTTTTCTTGATAATCTTTCCTTAAAAAATAAGTGCAACCTGAATTTTTCAAATTTTTTAAAATTTATAACTCGGAAATGATGCCGCATATTGATGAACACCGCGCGACACGTAGGTATATCTTTTTGGCCTCAAGAATCACCGAAAAAATTGGCATTGAAAAATTCGTCGAACATTTCTGGAATTCTCTTCTAGATGAAAATTAAAAGGCGATTAAATTCAAATTATTTTGTCTTTCACTTTACATTGGTAGTACAAAAGGTTTGTCATGTTTATTAAACAAATTTGAAAACAAGATTTCAACAAAATTAAAGCAAAATTGCGGCATGGGCTTCGATATATATTCTTTTTCATATCTAAAGAGAAATTTTTTAATCCCCTTTTCAAAGGACTCTGATTTTTTAAACTTTAATACAGCTTGATGAAAAGTGATAAATTTTTGTATTGATTTAGTATTTTTAGAGAATCTTACTGTTCAATAATCGAATTAATTAATTTAGTATAATTTTGAAATTGTAAATTTGACATAATATGGAATTGATTGACAGTAATTTTATTAGACTTAAATAGGGAAACATGGTGTTTCTTTGATCGGTTGTACCTTTAATCATTTGAATTTATAAAAAAATCTATTGGATATTTGTAAAAATAAAAATATGTAGTTTGTAATATAAGTATCAGAGATGTTTTAATAACTTATAATTATAATAATGAAGAGAATTATACTTCTATGAAAAATCATTTATTATTTTTAAGCGCTCGAATGAAGTAATTTCAAGACGCTTTTTAATATCATAAAATGTCGTATATGTATTCAGAAAAAATTATTTAAAATTTAATACTGTCAATTTTAACCTATAATTTATAAAAGTAATAACAAATAGAAAGTGAGCAAGTAAATAAAGTAACTGATACTGTACCTTTGACAATACGATATCGGATAATCATTTAGTTTAGCTATCTTACCTTCAATATTAATAAAATTATGCTCATTAGAGGCGATTTTGAATGAAATAAACGAAGGACTATTTTTGCCAGATTCAATCGTTTTGTGCAAAAACGAAAATCGCGTCTTTGTATGGTAAAGTTCATTTTTATATATTTTATATATAACCATACAGCACAGAATTTACAGCAATATCGCTGCAAAATCTTTGCAATATTGCTGTAACATGCAATGTTGCTGCAATGTTGCAGCAGTGTTATTGCAACTTTTGTGCAACTTTGTGCTATAGGGGAAAGTTATATATGGTGTAAAAAGACATTAAAAACATAAAAATATAAATAAAATTAAACTTTTTGTTGAATATTTTATCTTTATACACACATTTTATACATCCGAGCTGGGTCCCCTTTTGTCAAGATTTATCCAATTTTTTTCTAATATTAAAAAAGATGTACAAAAGATAACAATTTAAATCTATAAAAAATATATGTTGGTATCAACACTTCAAAGAATATTTTAGAATTTTTAGACATCAAAATACAACTTGCACAAGAAAAAATGTCAAAATTGGTCAAAGGTACACCATCTTCCCCTACATATACCGTTATAAATACATATATTGTTTTTCTTCAAACTGTTCATAGAATTTTATTAAACTTCATGGAGCTTGCACAATTTATATTTTTATTTCTATAACGTTTCTATCACCAATTAAAATCGTTATTAGTAACAGATCACGCAATTAATATCAAGTTCTACATTAAAGATTATAATATACAATATATCACCCCACCGTCGAAGATATCTCAAACTCGCCTTGGTTACGCTATCCTTATTCTTAGCGCAAGGAAGCTGCTCGCAAATTTACATCCGAAATTCGCGCAGACTCATAAGGGTTGATGTGCCGTTAGACAAAACATCGTCCCCGTTGCGCAACACGAGCGCAGGGAGATGTACGCGGAGATGCGTGAGCTGATGCAACCAGGGGTAGTCGCACGGAAGCCCTTTGTTCGCCGAGATATCTCGCTGGCTCTCTCGTCTTTTCGCCATCCGATGCATTCGCCGGAGCGTGGTCATAGTATATGCAAATGATTACGGCTGGCGCAATAAATCCTGGTCATGGAGAAGGAGCCGGTTGCTACCGCCGCGCCGCTACCGCTGTCGTCTTCTCGCTACGAGGCGAGGGTTTGACTGCGGCAGTCCCTCTCAAAGGCCGAGCTAATGTCATGCAGACGGAAGGGTCCTGGACGTACAGTGGGATGCAGACGGCAAGGATGTCTGTATTAGAGTGATACGACGATTTACTAATATGTGCGAATATTAATAAATAAAACTCCGGATTAATTAATTTGTCCCATAAATTTACGACTTTTGTCTTGCAAAACGTTTTGTTAGGCTTTCAATAAGATGAAATAATTGCAGGCTAAACAGGCAAAGATTTTTTTTAAGTAAAAAGAAAAGAGAATGGAACGGATGAGCGTCTGGACGTTTGAGATAGTCTCATGAATATTCCATCGGTTTGTTTTATTTCACGTGTTTTGTATGCAAAATAATGAATCGCGAGAGATGTCTATTACTTGCTACTTGAAAATGATAGTGTTCTGTAAATGCGTAGTGTAACAGAGGAAAAATAATTCTAAATTTTATCAAAGGAATTTTAAGTCAATACGTGGCGAAAATTTCTTTCTTTGCTATTTTCTCGGTTTTATAATATTCATCATTAAATTTGATTATTGAAGAGAGAGTCTCCGTTTATTTCGTTTATCTGCTGTTGAATTTCCAATTAGCGGAATTAATTAATTCAATAAAGAATAAAAGTTTTTTTTAAGTTTAAATATAAGATTCCGAAATATGTTAATTAAAAATTCTAAAATATAGATTAAACTAATTTAAAAAAATATATCAAGATTAAGTTTATAACTGGAATTAAAAGTTTGAAATATAGAGCTATTTTATTGCACCTTGCATGCGTACAACGTACGTACATCGATTTATATGTACCGATGAGATTGTCGAAATTATATACGTCCGTTCGTTTGATCATGATAAAGAAACGATAGAGATACGATCTTCACAATTACGAGCGGGTGCTGCAAAGGAAGCGCACCGCTCGTAGCTTCCGCGAGTAAACTGCATGAACTATGTAACTTTGCGCGGAAACAACGCCGCTGCGATCGCCTCCGGTCAAGCCTCCAATTACATTGTGTAATTGGATAGTAAGGCTACATCGTGCAACTACCGTTTCGAATGATCACGTCGCACTTTGTACGATTAATTGTTATTGGAATTCGTAAAAATAATTAATCACGAAAATGTGGTATCTTTGATATTCGATGCGGGAGAACTTAAGTCGGCTTTTATCTAATGTTTAATTAAAAACATTTTAGAAAATTCTTCATTGATAGTAAACATATCGTGTAGAAAGGCGAGAGCAAAAACGGATCCGAGTTGCAGATAAAAAGATTGATGACTGTAGAACGTAAGCTCTTTTCTGTGCATCTTTTGCACGAAACAGGAAATATACAACTCGTGTTTCATAAATTTTTAAACTTGAGTGGTATATAAGATAGAAAAAAATACATATGCAATTTATAAATATAATTATAATAATTATACTTTAATATTTTTTCATTGTGTTATTACTACTCTAATTCTATTAGGATTGCATTTCGAGATTGAAAATTACATTTGGCGGGCAGTTTGCAGGATTGGATATGAGTATATAAATTCTCATTGAATTATTCAAGCACTAAGAATCCGAGTTGACCGTTTAAGGCCTTTATTTTCTATTTATTGTGTTTTATCTTTTACTTCTTTAAATAGATACATTGTAACATATATTTAAAGAGTTAAATAAATTAATTATTGTAATTATTTATAAAAATTGCATGTATACTTTTTCTTATATTCTATTAATGTATACCGCTCAAGTTAAAAAAATTTATAAAACGAGTTGTTATATTTCCTGCTTCAAGTAAAAGATGTTGCGCACGGTGAAGAGCTTACGCTCTAAAGACATCAGCCTTTTTATCTGCATCTCCGTCTGCTCTCGCTTTTCTTTTATTCTTTTTACGCTATTCTCTATCTCGCCTATCCTCGCCACTCTGCTGTCGACGGTTTCTAGGTGTCTCCGTTGCGGGTAACCGTTGAAATCGCTTCTTTTGCTCTTCTTCCCGTCGCACGATATCGTTTTCTTTGTCGATCACTCTTTTTCTCTCTCTACCTTTTTTTTTCATGTTTTCCCCTCTTTTCGCATCCGGTTCGCTTCAGACAATCGGACGCGGTTCTCCGGAGGGAAACGGGTAACGATCGGTTGAATTCAGCGATAATTGCTGGAGACTGCGCTTCCACTTCGCAGATGTAGACAGACGCGATCCGCGGTCGAACGGATGCATTTTAATTTCGCAGCCCTTAGAGACTCGCTTGCTGATTCGATCCGCGAATTTTCTCGATGTTTAATATTTTCGCATCGATATCGGTACGGATTTCTGCCATTGTTTAAGAGCATCTTATTCTCTTCGACAATTTTCGAAAACAAGAGGCAACCGAAACTCAATCAGCTTCCAATTTATTAGTTTTAAATCATTATTTAATTTTGCGAAATAAGCATGAATGAATTAAAGATTTAGGTATGTGAAACAGCATTAGTTATAATTATATCTAACAAGTATTTACGTGAGCAACAATTGAAAATGATCAAATGGAAAAAGAAAAAGTTAGTCTGTAATAGTGATGACAATAATGCACTTGTAATTTAAATTGTACATTGTATTGTTTTATTTTACATTTTTCTACAAATGAAGAATACGTAAAATTCTTAATTGGATGCAATTTATAAAGACTGCCAATTTTTCTATTCCTATTGCGTTATTTGTGTATCGAGATTGCACAGCTTTATTTATTACTCGCGGAGGAAACATAATGCTATAATTGCTCGTGCTTGGACGGAATAATGACGCACCGCGAATACATTATTCGCCTCGTCAATTTTAGTCCCAATCAATATCAATCTGACAGGATTTTGTACTAGTCATATTTTAGTTTCCATCATTGCATTCTCCCTGCATATATATATATATATGTATATATACATGCAAGATATTTCATTTTAATTGTGTACACGCCAAATACATATTTCAATTTGTTCCTTATTTTGAAAAAAAAAAATTTTTAATCAAAATCTTACGATTCTACACATAAAAAGGAAATATGATGTAATAAATTTTGCTATGTGCAAAATACAAGCCATCATGAAAATTCGTGAAATCGGAATTTACGGTATCGACATAACGTTCCTCTGGCAACGCTACGCAAAGAGAGAGCTTGATTTGACTGTGATGTTTAACATTGCTTATTAGCATCGCGCAAATAGACTTTATCCCGCTATAATTTCGCCGTATTGACATTCACGAGAGAAATTATAAATTACACCGCGGAAAAGAGCTATTAAAAGCTCGCGAGAGAGAAGCGAATCGGTGGGCGTGTTTAAGGTGAACAAGCGCTGCGGTGTTCGCGACCGCGCAATTACCGCGCGCGTTAATGACGTTTTTAATATTCCTGGTCGCGTTAATTACCGACGTACCTCGCTGATGCGAGCACGGAGAAATCCTATCGTTGTCCGAAGAGTATCAAAATCTCGGACGTGACGCCAGTCGTGTCCCAAGGTAATACGAAGTAACCGAACGGAGTCGGTAAGGGATTTATGGCTCACTTTATGGAGAAAGTTCAGTTACACGAACGCATCCCGTAGATTCTAAGTCATTACGCCCATCGGGCATAACGATATGATCTGGCATTGGATCGCGTACATACTGTATATTTTATTGCTAGTAATATTAAATATTTTTACAATCACGTAAACGGATACACGAACGTGACAACGGAAAGAAATGAGAAGGGTGACAAAGAGTTTCGCGAGCTCGTTAAATTGCTATTGGAATGACGATTGGCTTTATTTGTCGCCTTGTAGTGTTGCGGAAACATAATCGAAACTGACACACTCGCGATTGCGCGTTTAAATAATCTCGGAGCTGGGGTTATCGGTCGCAACGCAACGCGCACTCGGTCCCTTCATCCCCCGTCGATGTTACTGGGTAATTATTGTAGGTCGGCAGCGCCCGGTTAATTACAGGGTGACACACCTACGCTCATGCGCATGCGAGCGAGCCATCTGATACGTATGACGAGAACGAAATCACTCGACCGAATTTCGCAGCTTTCGATTCCATCTGGAGTGGTCTATAAATCTTTGAAGGGTTATACAAGAAGTCGTAGTATATTGAAAAGGTTTCTTTGTTTTCAGAAATTAGAAATTAAAAATATTACTTTGTTTAAAAGTGCAATAGCTAATATTATATATCAAGCGACGCGGTAGCGTCGCGACATCCCAAGTGCATAAAAATATAAAAACGGGTCGCTTGACAGCTTGATCGTTTGACGTGTGAACGTCATTGCGTATATGTTCGTACCGTTGCCAATTCGCGACGCTACCACTAGCTTTATCTGGAGTTTTGACATCAACAAACTTTAGATTAAAATTACTCAGAAATTAAAACCGCAATCAAAAATCTAAAAACACTTTTATTATATAATGTCATCGGTATCTTTCGATTGCGATCAGTCCGAATAAAATTGGTGCCGATACCGAGATCTGGAGATCATGTCCCAAAAAGGGACCCTTTCAGCTTTTTAAATTTTTTCAGTCGTACGTGTGACACATATAAAGCGTTTTGTCCATTAAGCTGCTGTTCACAATGCCTTAATACAATTTTAATTTTAATAAAATTAAAATAAAATTAACGAAAGTGAATCTTAATGTGCATACGGGTGTAATTTATGTACATGAGACAGACAAACAGGGAGAGAGCGAGAACGAGAGAGAGAGAGAGAGAGAGAGAGCGCAAAAGGGAAAGATTATGAGAAAACAAGAATGTAAAAGAGAGAAAGTGAGGGCAAGGAAAGAAAAGGTGAGAGAAAGATTACAAATCTTAATATTAAATCCATACCCTTATCAAAAATTTGTATTGGTGACATTTATAAAGTTAACAATGCAATTCTTCATCATAGTAAAAATATAAACGAAGGACATTATACAAATTTATTGCGAGTTAAAGATACAAAATGGATAACACCGTAAATGATTTAAAAGTTGAAATATATAATTAGCCTCGAAATGCTAAGAGCGCATATATTTTTTTTTTAGAACAAATCTAAACAGTTAAGTTATCAATAAATGAGTTAAATCAATACAATATGACTTAATATTGAAAAAATATAAATTTATATTAAACAATTTTAGAAATAATCTGTATTCATTTTTGGAAGATTTAAATTCTACATCATTATATTTTCAAAAATTTATAAACAGCAGTGAAATCCCTAAAAAAACCTTTTTAAAAAAAGAAAAAATATACGCCAAGTGTATAAAAAAGATATTGAATATGGGTACGCCAAGTTTTTTCTTCACTATAATCCATTGACAATTTTATATTAATATATTGACAAATTTAGTTACTTTCAGTCTATCTTAGGTGTATTGCATAATGAAACGGCTAATTACATTTATTTTATATTCGTTTTTTATTAAGAAGAATGTATTCAATATCTTTTTTATGCACTTGGCGTATATTTTTTCTTTTTTTAAAAAGGTTTTTTTTAAGATTTTAATGTTATCGGAAAAAATTTGTTGACGTTATGAAAAAAATTGATTTCAGTGAAGTAAAAATTTAGCTAGATATAGATCTGAAAATAATTTTGTCGAATCATCAAAATAACTATGTAGAACGCTTAAACGTTGATGACAAAACTGGAAAATATTTTAACATTCTAAGCAATCAGTGTTAGCATCCTTCATAATCATTTCGATGGTCCAAATAAAATTATTTTCACATCTATATCTAGCTAAATTATTAGATGCTTCAATGAAATTATTCTTTTCGTGATTCTATGTCGTTTTATCATGTATCTACTACTATTATATGAAAAATATTGCATAAAAATGAATATATTATAACAAATTTTTAAAAAATCGAAACACCAGACGTTAAGAAATATACGATAATAAGCAAATTTATGTATTTTTATTAATAAAAAAGCAATATAGTATATTACAGTAAAATAAAGCTTAAGTATGCCACACTAAGGAATAGCAACAAAGGATTAAAAATACCCGTTTCTGTTATATTTAATCTTTGAAGAATTTGTAGATAAAAGAAAATGATGCATAAGATTATTGCGATGTAAGTTTAAATATTAGCGTCGTTATTTCAAGTCTGTTTAAAATTAAAAATTTTACGTTCCATCACTTTATGTTTTACGATGGTGCGCTAACGTTACGTCTTTCCCGCTGCATATTTTAATTAGATTCTGAGGTGGTCTGGTTTACGCGCGCCGGTGTCGCTTGAATATTCCATACCGCCGCGCTGGGTCATCGGCTCGCGCAATATAGCCTCCATTGCCTGATAATTATTAGGGAGGGTTTCAGCCCTCGACGCCTCTTTGTAGGTGCGAGGCGCTCGCTCGGACGAAATAGGGCCGTAAAGGGGCTGTTCTCATTGAGAAGGGGGTGAGTAGGGGTGAAATTTCGCGCGTGTTCGAGCCCATACAGCCACCTTGGTAAAGATGACCGGATGTTTAAGGTCACTGAAGATCAACTTTAACACGCAAGAGTTACTGGCGGATTTTTGTAGCAGCGTTGATATATGTTCCATTAAAATTGTATTAATTTGTGACGTAGTAATGCTGCCTGAAAGATAAAATTATGTGTCTAATATTTTGAATTAGGTATAAAATTATAATATGAAAGCTGTTTTCACATAACATTACAATCATACGAATACCTACAGTCGTATAATTGCATGAGAAATTTACATCTTTCTTTTAACTTACGGAGAGATTAGAAATTTAAAAGACAAACACGTAAAATAGTATGAAATGGAAATTAAATTTTTGTTCTGCGAGAAACTCTCGGAGCAATTATTTTTTTCTTTCGAAGTGCAGTATTCATGCAATTGTGCGATATAATTACTTGGCGCAGAATTTACCCGCTTGGACAGTTTGCGTATTCACTCTGGACAATTGCAAAGAGGTTGTAATAAACGTTGAGCATTCCGGCGAATAATAGTTCATGTTGTAACGAAGAAAATGAATTTAAATAATTTTATTTAACTCTACAGTATAATTTTCAAAAAATTGTATCGAAAATTCTCATCGTAATATACGAAGTCATTAATAATAATTATTAATCAGATTAATCAGATACTGATTTGTACGGCATTTAATGCAAATATTTAATATTACAATTATTCTTGGCAAATATATCGTGCTACAGTAATGATTTTAATTAAAAAAAGAGATCAAATTTTGCAAATAATTACGTAACGAAGGGAAACAGAATAATTCTTCCTTTCTGTAATTTTGCTTTCTCAAACTCTTTCTGGATCTGCAGTTTGCTAATTAAGGTGAAATAGAGTCAAAAAGTAGATTGATATAGAGAAACTTACAAATTTAGAAATCATCCGCGCGAAATAATTATGTAATATAATCCTCGAAAATATCACCATAATTTTGCTCTTTGCTCTTTGAAAACCGTCATATGTATCTCTTTGATTATATTTCTTGTATGTTGCTGAAAGATAAAATTATGCGTCTAACTTTTAAGTCTCTATTGCGACAAAATTATGAAAGCTATTCAAATCATTTCAATCATATAGAAGTCATACAATTGTATGGAAAATTTATACATTTTTTAATTTACAGAGATTAGATTTTTCCAAGAGACAAATACATTAAATAATTTAGAGCAAAATTATAAATTTGCATTGTATGAATTTGCAGAAAGTTTTAAAAATTCTTTTTCTATATAGTAAATTAATATTAGAAGACAAAAAGAAACTTATTCATTGTAGTGAGGACTGAATTATATTTTTTAAGGGAAGAATTGCTTCTTATCATTGAAACACATTTAAATGCACTTAATTAAAATTACTCCCACAAGAGAAAAAGTAATAAACCGCGTCAGTAGTTTTCGGGACCAAGAGATTTATACAGACACCAGTGGGCAGTAAAGGGCAAAGTCAAATTCCAGTGGACGGTGGCGCGAATTCGGCACGAAACGAAGAGCGTGGAGTGCTAGCAGCAGAGGTTGACCGAGAAGAGGAGAATCGCGGTGGATGAGAACGACGAGGTGGAGAGGAGGTGGATGGGTGGATGGGTGGCTGCAACCCATCGAAGGGAGGGAGAAGGGGCGAATAGGGGTAGAAGGGGGTGGAATTTCGCGCGTGCTCGGCTTTATCCCCCTCGGCTGCCGCCACCGTCGCCGCCGCCGCCGCCACCACCGCTGGATGCTGAGGGTAGCTGGACCGCGCGCGTGAGGTGTCAGTTCTGCGCGCGATCTCCACCCTGAAGGTATCAACCTGCTCGCGATCTGCCTCAACGTGTTCGCCAGAGTGATAACGCACGATTGGAAGTACGCACACTTCCCCGCGATTTTTATCTTCTCTTATAATCGCTCTCTCATCCACTGTTGTGAACTCTCAGTGAAACGCTCGAGGGTCCCCTTCTTCTGGACGCGGGCAAGGAAAACCACACGTTCGAGCCTGACACGTGACACGCTTCAGCTGGCGACGACTATCATGCTGGCCGGGATCTTCGAAGGCAACAATGTACGTGAAAAATCGTTCGCGATAGGAAGTTCGGTCGCGTGCGTACTGCATTTTCTTGCCAATGTGCATGCAGTCGTGGAACCAGAGAGGGAGGATAACGTTAGTGGTCGTGTCAAGAAGAAAGAAACAAGATTGTCGGATGTATTAATATCAGCGGTATTAGTATCAGAGAATACACGAGATCATTTAGATCGTACAATGCTTTCTAATTAACTGTAAAGTCCACATTCCTATAAAAACAAAAAATGTCCATATTTCTATAAAAACAATTGCAAGTAAATTTGACGTGCAAATTATAAAAAAAATTGCAAATTTGTAAAGTTACAAATTATTAAAAAAAATATTTTTTATACGATGAATAGGTACTCGTCGCTTTATTATTTTATACATTGACAATAGAACAAATCATTAAGTAATATTATAATAAAGCAACATTATTCTAAATATTTTGGTATTAATTTAAAGTTTAACAGTAGTTCACATTATTTTATAAAACGAATGTGTTATTTATGATCATGTTTATATTTAAATTCTCAATGAATTATTAAAGCGACTAAATCACATCTCTGTTATCCTACATACCACTATGCGTTATCAAGCGCGAATTATAGCATCTGGCATTTCACATTTCGTTCAAGTATTATTCGGTCTTTATTCCCTCGATCTTTCACAAAGCACGATGCTGAGAGAATTGTGCTCGCAATGTCGATAATTGCACATTGTGGTAGCAGGTGTTATGACATATCGATATGTCTATACGCTCTATTCCGCAGTACGGATTTTGTACCGTGATATTATTACAGACGCTGTCTATATTCTACATTTCTCCTTTCTGTCGTATTTAATAACGCAAATGGAGGCGCGAGATTTTTCTGTGCGTTTGTCTTTCCGGATCACTTTTTAGATTAAATCTTCTACACGTATCTTTTCTACATACATCTCTGCATCTACCTACGCATTTATTATTTTTAGTTTTAAGATAGCCTTGCCATTTTTAGCATCATCCACGTTATTCTAATTTCTTTATTTGCATGGGTCGTACTTAATTTAAATTAAATTCCATTTATATACATGCTGTATTTCAATTATCTTTAAAACTTAAAAACAAAGTTAATTTTTTATAATTATTATCGATTATAACGACAAACATCGTACATTTAATTATCATATTATATAAGAAGCAAAAAATTATGAGCTTTCCATTTGGTGACACAAATATCATTCATCTTTGTTATTCACTGGATATCAAGAAAGATAAAATGATGCTTGTGTTGACTTGTGTCATCAAATGGAAAGCACCTCAAGCATATCAAGTACAAGATGTAAATTCGGTTCTTACAAGTACAAGTCTTTTAATGACACCACTCGTGTATCATGCATACTCGACGATCGTTTCGCCGTTTATAGCAGTATCTTTTCTCATTATCATGTTAACTAATCGGCCGTATTTCCTCAGTGAGAAAATGGACTCTAGTGTTCTACTAAAAAACCGACCGGAAAATCCTATCTTGCTGACATGCGGATTAAACATAGCGTTTGCTCTTTGCGCGTCGCAATATTCCACGTTAATAACGCCACGCGAACGAACATCGTTAGCGAATTTATCCTGCGGCGTGCTTGAATAAAGAGAATTATCGTAGGCAGATACGGCGGGCCGTATATCGTCGAGGCAGACTCCTCAGGTGGCGATAATTTATCAGACTCGAGTAACTCGACCGCTCTCCGCGGATGATTAATTAATGTCAGAGGCAGCGTTCGCTCTCACTCCTAATTTTCTCTCCTCTCTATCAACCATCGCGATGACTGTTCGATAATTTTTATTATTCCGACCGGCACTATCTCGCGATTTATGCCATGTCGATCTCACGACCAGAACTGAAAGTACAGGGAAAAAGTAAAATAAATCACTTTTAAAATTTTCATCATATTGTGGCAGATCGAAAAAAGCTTTTTAGAGAATCGTATGAAAGCTATAATAAAAAGTAATCAGCTAAATTTATTTATTTAGAGATGTAATATTTATATTGAGTGATATTGAGATATAATATATAATTGCATGTGTGATGTTTTACATTTGATATCTATCTTTTAATTTGTATGTGTATGCATATATATATATCCTATATTTGTATATGAGAATAGAATAGCAGCGGTTTTAGTGGTTGACCACTGGAATTTATGTTTCTGGGTAAAATAAATTAATACAATTTATTGTACAATGTAGCGATAATAATTACATAATTACAAACTAATTACATTATTCATTAAGCTTGATGATCACTTAACATTCCCATGTTTTTTTTTCTTTTTATTTTTAAATAATACGTTTCTTGTGTGAGATCGATAGCGTTTCAAACTTGCCGACTGGAAGCTGTCTGTTAACTTAACGATTAACCTACCTAAAAATTGAGTTATCTCTATCAATAATCCCTAGCAAACGTCTTCTTCTTCGACTTCGTGCAATTTATTAAAGGTATCGTGTACCTTGCTCGTATTTTCGCACGCTTTTACGATCGGCGTCGATATCTTCAGCGGTTATTTACCTTCAAAAGAAGCGTAGCCCATGGAACCACTCCTCTGGCTTTTACGCTCGATGAAGTTTTCGTCGGCTCTTTGTTCCTTATCTCGTGTTTCTGAATAAAACACATACGCGTGTGTGGTGAAAATGAGCTCATTTGAGTCTACGGTCCGTTTAGTGTGCCAAAAACTGGAACGAACTCAATAACCTGGTTTAAGCCTCTCGTCCTCAGCGAGTACGTAACTACTCGCGGAGGACGAGAGGCAACGTACTCTAGCAACGTTTTCTGGCACAGAGAAACATTTTAACGTGCGTTTGATATTACCCCTTCAAGAGAATGTATTGTATGTGAGAGTGAAAGAGGGAGAGAGAACGTTATTAACATAAACAATTCAAAGAGGAATTTGCGTCGGATCTGCTGGACCACATTATTCGTGGAAACTAATACACCTAGTCCTAAAATTCTCGTTTTTCTTCATATTATCTCTATTAAGGATAAATTCATATTTTAATATAGTAAATGCAATTAAATCCGAAATTTAGTTATTAGATGGATTTGTGAGAAAATTTGTTGTAACACAATTACGGTAACAAATATTTTAATTCGATTAGAGTGGCATTAAAATTCTATTGCTAAAACTTGAACGATTATCATTAAAATGGTCTCATTACAAATTGGATTTCCAATCTTGCGACGATTTGAAATAAAAGCAAAAATATTTTTACCGAACAATACAGAAAAATCGTAAAATAAACACAAGTTTACGTGCTCGCGTAACTTGCACCGTTATATTCATTTCAGTTTGCGCCATAATAAAGTGGAGCAAGAGTCTAAATAAAATCGCTCCAAATTTTTTTATTCGGTATAACTTATTGAGCGCGCGAAAAATATTACACAAAGTACCATCGTGTTAATTAATACATATGATTGTAACAAACGACATTTTTTTTAAATTACGTCTTACAATTAGTATTACTATAATTAATTTCAGGCTTAGTTGATCGACAATCATTTTAAGAAAACCTTCACGGAAATGTTATATGTCGACAAATCGATGGAAATATTATACATCAATTGCAGCAACTGAAATTTCGTTTAATTCACCGAATTTTTTATGGAATCTTTGACAATCTTGTAACATTTTCCTATAACATCGACGGCATACATATGTCGTTCCCGCTTGCAAAGCCCGTAAAGTATTTTTTATTTATTGCTGTTATATATAGGAAAATATAGGAAAATATAAAAGCTTCTCCCCTGCGTCCGAGGTATTTTTTCATTAAACGCGATTTTGACTCAAACAGGAACGTACAGATGGTCTGCGCGAACACGGAAATAACATTTTGTGGTCCATGCGGTGTGGCTTCGCGCAAGGAAATCGAATTTCGGGAGCTAGGAAGGTATTCCGTTAGCTGTTTTTCAGCGACAAAAAAATTAGGGGCCACGGTGGCGATTCTATTTGCGTTAATTGCTTTAACCGATCCGCGTTTCTCACAATTAACGATTTCTCATTTCGTGCTTATTATATTCGCGACTTTTCTGCCTTCTGACGCGAAATACACGAAGGTCGATTTTTTATCTCTTTTGATTTTCACGTCCATTGTTTTCTGTAAAATTGATCAATTTGAGAGAACAAAGTATCGTACCTTCGCGCGAGTATATCAAATATACGAGGGAATCCAATTTAGGTAAATGAGAATAAAATATCACTCGCCCGAATAAATTCGATCAAAAGTAACGCGGCATTTTGTATGGCCCAGATAAATCCTTTTGAGATCGATCGGACAAAGCCACGCTACGTCGAAACTTCACGATCTCACTTTTATCCCCGGCGTGGAAATCAGTTTCATTTAACGTAGCGAACATCAGAGATTCTCGCAGCGTTTTATTTGAGAACTTTATCGACGGATTGACCAGATTCTCCGGTTGATGCGAAAAGAGGAAATTTCTTATGCAGCTCTTCTCGCGTGGAAATAAGGATCCGAAACGATCCCGACGTATTGATTCCACTTTCAAACACGTAAACTCGTCCTTTCTCTGCCGGTGATTCGATGAAATGCTTTCTCCTGATCCCGCGAGAAAGGGAAAAACTTTTTCGAGCAATCTCAAATCAGAGATGTATAAATACGTAACATTATTCAGCGCGTTGCACAGTCCTTTTTCGTGTTTTATTCTAATCCTTTTTCATGTCTTATTCTAATCGGATTCGCGTAAAAAGAGCGGAAAACGCATCGCGAGAGAAATGGAAGATTGTGCAAAATTGATTGACCTTTCAGCATTCCGCGGATGCCGGCAACTTATAAAACTTCTTAACCAGCCACTCGAGGAACGAGTTTTCTCGTCGCTCCTTTTTACTGTTCATTCTATAAGAAATGGAGAAAGCAAGCGAAACTTGCTCCTTCCCTCGCTCTTTTATTCTCACCATATCTCTCTCTCTCTCTCTCTCTCTCCCCTTCGCACGTTTCCGTTTCCTCTTGTTTCACTAGACCCAACCGTCGCCTCGTATCCGCTTCCGTTGAATTTTACTACGGAAAGTTTGTACGGATCTCATAGAATATGAATAATCCAAGAAATTACTTACTATGAGATTTAACGGAGAATCTATCGAACGTTGCTCCATGATTGACGTTCTTCCAAGTTTAACAACCGTCTACGCAAACTATGATTGACAAATAAAAATTAATGGAATTTTAATTTTTACATTTATTATATGCAATCTGGTTATGTATAAAAATATTTGTATTTATTATTTAGAGAGATTTGCTTTTATTCATTTTATTTCTTTACAAACTTTAGTTTAAATTTAAAAAGCTGTAGATTATATATAGATTTTTTTAAGAGTCAAGCTATTTATATCATCGCGTTACGCATAAGGATTAAAAGTTACTGGAAGCTCGAGCTCCTCTTGCGGATGACAACCTAAAATTTAAGCCGCGTCATGGAATCCTAGAGCTTCCCTTTGACAGCGAACATTAGAACAAGAGTATCTAACTATGTCGCTAAATTCTATCAGGAGGGCGCGTTAATAGCGTAATGGAACATCCTAGTAGTGCACGCGTCGCGTTTCGCACTAGATATCCGAATAATTTCTCCATGAATATCCAAGGTGTCTGCATATCGATCTAGTGGCACAACTCTTTCTTCATCATGTCCCTTAAAAAATTTCGCTCGAGCGCGCGTAATTACCTGCAGACTCGTTAACACGCGAATGAAGAGATTCCATGAAAAAAGTATTCGCAATAGGAGGAAATCTATTAATATTCGACGAGATTAAAAGCGAATCGCGTGTGCAGATGGAGATTTGTCGAGGAGCGTGCTAGACAAATCAGTGTTATATTCTCGATGCGAAACGGAGATAGATAGATAGATAAAACATTTATTGGCGTTCTAGGGCAAGCCCTTTAAGAATATAAAAAACGGAACTAATAAAGAATTACGGAAAAAAGAATTTTAGAACAACGAGATAGAAATCTTAATTTTAATGATAGATTCTTTGGTGAATTTAAGTTATAAAGTTTATTTTTTTCTTATAAGAAATTTGTGAAAGCAAAATATATTATACAAGTGTGAGAGAGAGAGAGAGAGAGAGAGATCGGAGTAAGAATCTTTTTAAAAAGGGGATGGATATGTCAAACGAATAGTTTATTAGAATATAGGTCGCGTGGAATTACGCGACGCGCGTTTTGTTGCTCTCGCCTGGTTTCGCGAAGCCTGGGGCGGATTCCTCGCATGTACGTGCGCGCATAACTAACGCGTTTCAATTGGGATCGTGCAAAAAGGACGGGCACGTGTGGACGTTTTTCATATTTCACGTGTAACATCGCTGATACCGTAGTGGTATCCTGAAAGCATGTACATCATCTCACAATGCATTCTACGACCTAATTTGACGATTTATGAAAAACTGCTTCTATAGTGGATAGGATGAAGTCTTTTTATAGGTGAAGATCATCTTAACAATTTCAGATTCTTACTCGAAAATTATCTAATATATTAATTCTCTGGAATTATGAATGATTGATAAGGAAACTTTGATAGGTTAAGCTTTAGCATATTTGGCGATATAGAGAGTGCCTTAGAAATCTCGATCTTAATTTTAATTCGAACAAATGATAGATTCTTTGATAAATCATATTTTTTCCTTAAAAAAAATTTATAAAGATAGTTTTTATTTATTGAAATTATTTAATAATTAGCATCATGTATATCCACAATTCTAATATGAATTATATTCTAAAGAAATATAAAACACGTTTGAAAACAATCTTTAAATTAGTTCTATTGCAACAAATTTAAAATTCGCGAAAGAAGTCGGTATGCAATCAAAATTTTGTTGAAGGTAAGACGACTAGAAATCCACATAAATCCGCAGATGAAAAGAATGACGATGCATTGAAACGTATCAAAGCGTATTTAATCAACCTATCAATTATTATCGAGCGTTCAAATCCTCTAAAAATTAAGAGAAACGTAATTCCGTTTTTACGAAGTTTGTCGTCGTCAGTTGCAATGACGACCGTATCTACAGGATTTTACGTATATATAACTACGGGATTACGTATCCGCTTTACATTAATTACGCAGACGTAACTCAATCTCGGGGATTTAATTTGTTTTCAATTTATGCCCGCTCTCCTCTCTTTCTTTCTCTCTTTTGAGAGTATAATTGAGAAGAACGAAGCTTTCTCGATAGAAAAGATCGAGGAAAAGATCGAGGAAAAGATTTATCTCATTCTTCACGTAACTTTTTTTTTCCAGTACACCGCACATTGAACATTACACCTTTTATTTTTCCATTCTTATTATTTTATACGCATTTAATTTTTTGTTTTAATTTATATTCTTCTGTAGATCACGATTTAAGTCAAATTATTGAAGTTTCTGAAGGATTCGTGAAGTACCTAATTTATTCCAGTCACGTCGAAACGGATAACGAAAATGTATTTGAGACTTCTTTTTTGATATATATATCTATATATATATATACATACATATATATATATATTCAACATAGAATGGTTAATTCCGGGTGAGTGCGAGCGCGGGATAATTGCATGGGATCACGCGGTTGGAGGTATTCAACGCGAACGCGTTTCGTAATCGGTCGTTCTCACGCCGCTATCGGCCGGATCGATACATCGAAACGGTCATATCCGACTCCATAATTCAGCGTTTATTACGTAATCCTTTAATTCACGCCGATATAAATTAGAATAAGCCCGACGGGGCGAGGCTGTCCGAGTGGATCTTCGTGTCCCGGAAATATCCGCATGCGTAACGATGCGAGCATGCGATAGCGCGCGCTCTCGGAGCATGATTTATCGTTTGGCGAAGGAGACGGCGATAATTCTTTAGCAACGTGACGCGCGCGATCCATGCATACGAATTCGACGCGTGTTCGTCATGTTTGATAAGCTTCCGGAGATATAATTCATTCGTTTGTCGCGAACGTGCGCCCTCATCTAAAATCTGTTAAAGCTACACTTCTCTCTTCAGCTCGTTATGCAACTGTCGAGGCTTAAAGCCGAATTGCGTCAACATGAACAATTTAAATCCGGCTGAATAATTCATTGTTACATCATTGTCGGGTGACATTTGCATTTGCAAACAGAAAAAATGATTTAATTCCAATTAAAGTTTATTGACGTTGGTGTGACTTTCTAGAAACAAAATTCTGCATTTTGTGATATAAATTGTGATATGTAAGTTGTTAAAGAAAGTTGTAATCTAAGAGTTGAAATATGGCAGAGCCTGTGGAACGCATCTCTGTAGAAGCATGTTAAAAATAGATTGAGAAAGAAATATAGTATATCTGCACGCTCAAACTTCTCCTCTGAGGATCACGCACACACACACACCAACAAAGTTTCTTTACTTTTGGAAAACTTAGAGATTTAATTACTTAAATATTTTTCACCTGAACGTTCTCATCATTTTTTTTAAGGTATTTATTTCAAGTTTTAATCATAAATAACAACAAATTATTTTTATAAGACTTTTAAAAAGAAATTAGTAAATTAGTGATAAACTAAATATATGTACATATATTAAAATTATTTGATTAATTTTATATTATCCTAAAATTACTATTAATAATTGAAGAATTATTTTAACTTCACTCAAAAAAGAAGTGCTTAATTTTAAGATATTAAAATGTTTTATTTTTGTCTCCATTTTTTAAACACTTATAGATATAGTTTTAAACTTTTTCAATAAACAAAACACTATGTATTTTAAATCCAAACACAGTGTTTTATTTATGGAAAAAGTTTAAAATTAAAACATCTTTAAGTGTTTAAAAAATGGAAACAAGAACGAAACATTTCAATATCTTAAAATTAAACACTTCTTTTTTGAGTGTTATTTTTTAATACATGTTATGAATTTCATCAAATAATAATTTTTATTGTACAGTAAAATCTTTGATAACCACGATTTTAATGGCGCCATGCATCTCTAATTTTTGTTTCTAACTTGGCAATTGATTTAAATGCTTTTTATCGTCTTTATCATCGCGCTGGAAGAAACGGCGCTGCGGGGGCGGCCCGTGAAAACGTATGCTGCTTTCGCTTCGCGTGCATAAACCGCCTTAATGCTTCTATCGTGAGAGTGTATCATCGCTCTCTGCAAATGACATCTCCGCCATTCATCGTACCTTATCCGTATTTTGTCCATTGTGCCGTCGTACGCAACAAAAGCGCTTTAACGATTTAATAGAGAAAGAGACTCCTTTCGCTCTACTCGCAATTTTCCTTCAGTATCGTAGCCGCCAGAACTCGTTCGCCATTTTCCCGCGAAGATTCTTCCCTACGTTCTCTTTATCACACGCGAATCACATAACAAAAGTAAATTACGGTATGTCGATTGTAATTACCATACGTTAATTACGATTTTAATGACGATGCGAATATGTTTCGTCTCTATCTCTCCCGTATCTCTTTCTTTCCATCGAAAGACACCCCGCATTGCACTAATTAACGCGCTACTATTTATTGTAATATCTATATGTTCTGCATAGAGCAGTGACGTCACTTTGAAACACAATACCCATCTTTGAAACCGTATATTGAGCTCGGTCGTAATTGTATCGACAATGAGCGTGCGTTCTGAAACCTGGTAATCGATTGACGCGAATTGGCGTTCTGTACATGCGGGTGTGCGTGGGTGTATATGCTGCTTGTGCGAGTTTGTACGTCATTGGAAATACAGGAATTAATCGCAAATAGTAATGGATTTTCATGGCAAACGACTGAATTTTTCCTGTACTAATCCCGCGT
Source organism: Mycetomoellerius zeteki (assembly GCF_001594055.1). NCBI lineage: Eukaryota > Metazoa > Arthropoda > Insecta > Hymenoptera > Formicidae > Mycetomoellerius > Mycetomoellerius zeteki. The sequence continues at coordinate 825,223 of NW_017257301.1, forward strand.
GTTAATTTCGCGCATCGTGACGTGGAGAAAATCGCGAAACGTGACGACCATTTAGAAATATTGGGTGTTATTCGGTATCTCTGAATATTTTTCATTGGAGATACATTTCGTCCATTGTCGAACGTTATTATTTCACTACGAAAAATCTTTGCGTGCCTTTATTGCTTTATATCCGCGACGTTGGAACTTCTTAATTCCATAATTAATCTTCCATTAACTCGAGACCCGCATGAATCCTTCGAAGCTTTCAGCTCCGAATCGATTATCGAACGTTCCTCTGGCCGTTGCCGGGACATTTTGCCATGTATTCAATGAGAGCAGTATTCGAGACGAGTTAAAAGTAACCCTGCATCCACTTCGCGCGCATAAACCGCCTTAATGCACCCTCGGTAGCAGGCCATTACACCACGCATCCCCGCGTCCTCTTCCACCTCTGGCTTTTGGTTGCACAGTACTCGCGCATGCACGCAACCATCCAGACACACACGTCGGCCTACGTGCACGTATAACCGCTACCGCCTGCTCTTCACGCATATTTACGCTACATCGACCAGGCAGTGGTAGTATAGGTGAAATTTACACTATGATAGCCGATACATTATTTCCACGAGCATTAACGCGCCGACATTATTGCACTCTCCCCATCCTCACTTTGCCTCAACCCATCGCGGTCCTCTTCCTCCTCGAACCGACCGTCGGGAATTGCACGACTTCCCTCGACAATGGATCATCACGTCTTCGTACGTGTCAGTGAAAGGAAAAAAATTCGCCCGCCAGCAGGACTGCGAATGCCTGAATATCGCTTCGAGGATGTATGCTACTGCTTGTCCTTTGTCGTCGGGGATCGCGCTTTAGAATAGCTCGTTTTCACCGCACAATTGTCGCCTGTGACAAGCAGCTAGCGATATTGCTCCCGGCTAATGTATTCTCATGAAAAACGAAGAAAATAATTTGCTTTTTCTTGGATAATCAGTCGTGGGCGTTATGACGATTTTTATACTAAACTTGGCAGGAATAGAGTGAATTTATATTGTAATATAAAAATATAAAGAGAAAAAATATGTATGCAGGATAAAAAAATATATATACCTTTTTTATTTTTTCTGTTAGGAGCGAAGTATATTTTCTGATCGTGTTATTTTTCGCTATTTTGTATAAACTATCCTGTTCGAATTCACCGTTTTAATATACATCTTTTATACATGCGTTACTGTGTATTCGCGTGTTATAGAAATTAGCGATTAAAAATCATAAAGATTTTTAATTCGTTAATTTGCGACAAGTGAGAACTTTAACGAATTGGAATCTCAGAAACACGTATATTTGCGTCTATTAATTATTTATCTGTCTCTTTCTCTCTCATTCGGTGATATTTGCTCGACAGGCAAATTCCGATACCGAGATCCCTTCTTTCCGGTGTGAGAGACGGTGAAATGAATTTTCACTCTGCGATGTTGATGGCCGTGGAACATACGTCGATACCTTTTATTGGCGCCTGCTTCTCGTGTCGTCACCCACTCATATTTTTGCCAAGCGATGTATGTTCTCTCGCTTTGCCTCTTTTTCTCTGAAAATTCAACACCGAGCTCTGATGTAACTGGGACCGTTTTAACTGCCGATAGTGTCTACAAAGATATTGTGATCTGAGACAATATTTATCGGCTGAGTATACGAACAAATATATAATAAGAATAAAATTAATAGAAATTTATTGTGCCAAATTAAAAATTCATTAAAGGTATAGTTTTATTTGTTAATGCATTAAAATTAAAGTTTTTGAAAAATCGAGTATCAATATTTGTTTTGAGAGCGTTATTTCTTTTCAATGTTTCTTTTCAGTCAAAATATCTTCTATAATTTTCTTCAAAAAACTTTGAGAGACATTTTCCTTTTCAAAAAATAAAAATTATTGCTAAAACTTATCGGCGTCATTTTAATATTTCTGACGTAGTATAACGTGAAAATTGGAAGAATACTTGGAATGCCTTCTGTGAGTTTTGAAACAGTTTTGAACATGACCGGCATTCTTGAACAGATCTATTTTCATGTCTATATATATCTATATATGTCTCTATGTATTCACCAACATGCATGAATGTTCTGAGTTGCGACCACTTACAGACATCGAACAGTCGCAAGTAGTTTTAGAACTTCGCCTGCTCGTCGGTAGACCCGATATTGGAATTTATGAATAATTCCAAAAGCTACGGCGACTGTACCAGGCTTTTCTATCCAGAACACGAGGAGAAAAGATATCGTTACGCTTCATCTCGTTTGCGTAACACGAATACAGTGAGGTCTCGACATTGCTATTGCAGGCGTGAGAAACATCAGTTTACGATTTCTTATCAGGAAATACTTGAGGATTATTTCTTTCACAAACAGTATCATAAATAAGTAGAGAGAGATAGCGATAGCCATTGCTTGTCATAAGATATCTGTATTTCACAAAATTTAAATTTCGATATTTTAGATAGATATCTCAAAGCATTATGATACGTATTTATTGTAATTTTATAAATATTATAAATATTATGATGGATCATAATATTAGTAGATAATATTTTAAAAGTTATTAATCTGTTAAATTAATCAATGTATTAATCTGTTAAACGTTAATTCATTGAGACGTATAAATTTATTACGAAAACACGATTGTTTAGTTTTTAATTAAAAATTTTTAGTTAAAAATTTTTATTTTTCAAAGAAGAGCAAGAAACAAAATATTACTTTTTCTGGATGTGATATTCAAATTTCGTATGCTTTCAAAAATTATCGTTTGCAACTTTTCGATTTTCCTGTACAGACACTATCATTTGTTGCAAACTGTGTGAAAACTCTCGAGGACTTGTTACAGTTTTACTTGCAGACTTAATAAAACAAGAAAAAAGTACATTCTAAGGAAGAAGGTCGTTGTTTAGAATAGGTTCGTGAGGTGCGGGTACTTCGATATTGCGTGTGTAACTTGAAATGGCTACACGACTCGCCTAACTGGTGCAGTTAACTACAGCATGTTAAGTTCATTGCTGTTACTTCTAAAATTTCATTCCAAAGTTTCACAGCTCAACACGGCGAAGCTTACAGTAATCGCAACAATTGCGCAACACCTTACACGAAGAAACGTAGTCGAAGCACCTTAGAATAATTAGTATTACTTTCGTCTGTCCTTACGAAAGATTATTCTAGGTATAATATAGGTACAATGCCGAAAATAAATGGTTTCTTTAATTATGTATCTTTTTATAATTCGTTATAAAAGTTTATTCCAAAAAATCGAAAATTTTAATCTAAATTGCTAACAATAAATTATTACAAAGAACTTCCAATATTAAAATAATAATATAATGATATGATGTGGTGGTTGATAAGAGTACGGTGCAGTTATTAGAGAGAGAATGAAAAAGAGAGAGAGAGAGAGCACAAATTTGTTCATATAAAATATATTTATAAGATACATCAGTTTCAAATATCGAACGTTTCAACCTTTTTTTAAATCATCTTCAGCGAATTAAAACAGAAAAGTAAGGAGGAATAGGAATACAGAAATCTCAAGGTGCTTGATAAGACGTGCTGATGATTGTTTCCGTTTCTTCTTTCTCTCATTGCGGAATATATATTTACAATTAATATTTATAACTGTACGATTTTAAGAAAAATTTTTATTCTCTTTATTGGAGTGTTGAAAGTCTTTTGAAATACACATTTGAATAGTCGACGACCAAACTTTTTGCAATGCATTATACTTAATCACGTTGTTTTCACAGTAGATTACGAATCTCTCGACGTGAAGCGCTTGTAACAGCATATTTTATATTCGCTTATCTTCAACCATTGCCCTAAGACATCTGGCAAGTCTAGAGAGAAGATATCTTTCTGTCTGCTCCATCTTCTTTACATATATGTATAGCGTTGAACAACGTAGCACACCGTATATTTTGCAAGTTTCTTCCAAGTTTCGCAATTCTCGTGCGATTTTATCCCTTTCTCGGAATATTAACAAAAAAACTTGGCAAAGCTGCGAAGCAATTTACGAGCACAACGAGATTTTCTATTTTCTTTTTTTTTACCTGTTTTTTTTTTATTTTCTTGAGTGAAGTCGATAAAAGCGAGAACTCCCGATGGAGTGGTTGAAACGCAATTTTTGCAGAACTTCGGTCCTTTCTGCGCAAACTTTCGGCGCTGATACTTTTTCAAATCGATTGAATTACGGAGGAGTACCTTCCGTCAAACTATTTCAATGCGCTCTTTAAAAAGCGCATTAAAGGATCACGAAGTTGGGCACTACGCCGTTTAACTCATGAGATTTTATAGGAATAAGAATAAGAATCGCAAACTTTCGCCGATAAAATATCGGATAGCTATACCGGCAATATTCAATAATATTATCAGACGTTATATGAAATTACGTTATATGAAAATCAATTGTTGTACAAAAAAATCGAATGTTTTTAAATAGAAATGTCAAATATAAAAATATATATTTTTATAAACAATGACATGTATGTGTTATACGTATTGTATATTTTTAAGTTCTCCAAACCATATTTGTAAAATATTTGGTTTGATAAAATGATCGCATTCAAAACATTTCTTTTGCATGTGTTAAAAATGTTTTTCGTGTTGATTGAATGGTATACTTTCAGATCTAGAAGAATTGTTCTATCTTAGCGAAGAAAATTTCTAACAATTATAAAATAATAGAGAATAATAAAAACAACTCAATTGAATAAAACAATTTGAATTAAAAAAAGGGCTAACGTTAGCTGTTATCCACTAATGTTTAATAATTCTTATATCTCAAGTAACAATAGATTAACATAGTAACAATTAGAATAGACGTTTTAGCTTAGAATTAGATCATCTTCAATACAAAATAAACATGTTTAACCATTTACGATGGTTTTTTTATAGTATCTTCACTGAAAAAAATGCATGTAATTTTACATGAAAATTACATGTTTATGACTGAAAAATTATCTAAATTATTTAAATACGGATGGAAATTCACTGGAAATTGTAAATTTCCAATTATATAGGTAATTTTCAAGTCATGAACATGTAATTTTCATGTAAAATTACATGCATTTTTTCAGTGTTGTTGTTATATAGAAATACAATCTTATTACACAGATTTCTGCTGTCAATCTTCATTGCGTCTTTAAATCTGGATATCGCGGGACGTTTTCGTGTCTGATCAATATTTGAGAATATGGTATTTAATGGACATTCGTGTTAAATAACTTCTTGACGGAACCGACTTTAAAACGATTCGCGGCGAATTTCCCCGAGTACGAGCGACAGCATGCTCTTTTCTCGATCGACTGTGAAACTGACTGCGATTCCCCGAGGACACACAGCGACGTTTCCGTATTTTCAGGACAGTCCGACGACGAGGGCGATAAAGTGAAATGGCGTGGATTCCTTGGGAATGGCCGCGAGGGTCTCGTCGTTTTTACCATTACCGATAATCTTTTCCTCTCTTTCTCTCTTCTCTCTCTCTCTCTCTCTCTCTCTCTCTCTCTCTCTCTCTCATTTTTTCTCCTTTGCAAAAAAATATCTCTTCCTCCATCATGACGAGACGCGAGCAAGTCTTCCTTCGCTCTTTAACGCGAGCACGTATAGAGGTTGATCCACTTAAGGCATGAAACATGATTATAGCGGAAATTAGGGAAGCTACGTAGGACGCTAGGAATAAATTGAACAAGTTAGAAGGATATAGGATTCCTCTTATCATGTTTTCCCCTAAGAGTGAAGTTAATTTATCTAGTGATTGATGTTTTCTTATTCTTTATTCAATCTTTTGTTTTTTATTACTAAGAGTGAATTCTACGATCAATTTAAAGACTTATAATTTTCATGAGAATTTGTTAATTGCAAGATTAACAAAATTTTCTTAAAATATTTACTAAGTTAGTATATTATAGGATTACTCTTTCATCGTTCTTTATAGAAACCGAATCGTATATTTTTAGCTAATTAAAAGATGATTAAATAAATTATATTATTATATCGCTGTATATTACATAAAACGCAGTAAATATCAAGAGAGAAAATTTTCCTATGTTATAAAAATATTTTCCAGTAAATATCAACTAAGAGTAACATAACATTAATTTTATATTTTATTATATTTTATTTTGTATTTATTGTATGGCTTGTAGCTGCTTTTTATTTATATGATTTATATTAGTTAAGCCGCTATTTTATTTTTAAGTATCAATTTTATAATTTCACACTCAACAATATAAGTGTAATATAGTACATGTTGTATGTAACAGTTACAGTTTTCAGTGTGAAATTCTAACATTGACTTTATATTACTGTCAGAGTTGATATTTATTGAACAATAGTTTTTTAACATTGGGAAATTTTCTCTTTCAATTTCACATATTGACCCGTGCATGAAAAATATTAAATATGTAGTTTAATAAAAATTTATAAAACTTTTGTTATAATTACGAGTTCGGAAATTTTATTAAATATTTATAAATGGATTAATTTCTCGAGAATTCAGTCATGTTACCATGACGGGGCGAAATTTCTCATTTGTCATTCGTGATATTAAGTCAAAGTTGAAGGCCCATTTCGAGGAGCACTCGATCAAAACGACATATAACGTGTTGCTAAGTTCTCCACGCGTTTTAAATTTGCGCGTTGTCGCTCCATCGCACTGGCGATCCATCATCTTCTTGTCGGCGAAAACTCGAGCTCGCGACTAATACGAAGCAACCGTCGTCCCTGTTTCGCTATCCCATTTCGCACCAAGAGAAATGCGCATACCCGATGAAACCAACAGTAGCCATAACTTCGCTGCCGCGAGACTGACTGAGAGCTAAATAAATGACTAAATATTATTCCGCACGGCTAGAGAAGCGCACGCTCGTCGGTCAAAATCAGGGGTTCAGAGAATGCAAATGCGATATAAATTAGAATGTAATGTGATACGCGAAATATGAATGTAATATGATTATATTACCACACGTCTACGAAGTTAGATATATAAAGGAATGAATGGAGATGTAAGGGAATGAATAAATTTTGATTAATCATGGTTATTAATCTTTTGTATGTGCGTTTACAAACGTCAAAATATTTAATTACTTTAACAATAATATTCTAATTTGCATCTGTGAAATATGTATTTTAATCTTTATCTGCATTGAAACAAAACTGTACGTAAATACAATAAAATATTCATTGAATTATGAAAAAATAATGAAAATTGGTCCAATGAATTCTCATAATGATTTAGATTATAAAACTATTACTATAATTCATTGCAAGAATATATAGTTGTATAAATGAATCCAGTTATTGTATCAATGAATTAACTACATTAAGTCGGACATTGATTAACGATCATTCATTGGACCAAAAATGAACAAAATTTTTTTCAGTGTGTATTTTGATATTTTATTAGTTTAGTTTTCACTATTATTCTCAGGTGCTTTTGAGCTATACTCTGCAAATGTATACTCGCAAAAGGTGCGTGCATGATGAGGCAGTCAATTCACGTCCCACAGACGATCCTTCGCACACGATACCGACCCGCGTTCCAATATCCAAGCCATAATTTTAATGAAATTCCTGGGAACACATCGCGGTCTCCGAATTTCAATCCTTTATAAAAAAACGGGTCAGCTCTCCATGCGAGCTGCTGCGGAGAATGCTCCACGACGACGTCGATATTTTATTTTTCCTCGGTCCAGGAACGCGGTCAAAGTGGCGCTTGCTGAAAAAAAAAAACGTGAGTATCCCGAAACAGAAAATAGCGCTCGCTAGGAGGGAGTGTATGGCAACGGATAAAAATTCCCGGGGGATAATAGGAATTTTTCGCCGAGATAAACGCGCATCGCGTGCGGATGCGCAAGTAAGTTCGAAGCGGAGCTTATGCAATCGAAGTGCAGCGTCAGTATTCATACGGAGAATGTAAAACGAAACAAAGTAGAAACCAAACCGTAATCCTTTCAAAATCGATAGTTTAATAATTCTGCAGCTGCTTCACATCTGTAGCATAACAATCGTATCGAGTTGCAATGTTCGAAGCATTTTGAAACTTTGAATAAGTCATAAATAAATATCACGATCAAACAAATTTGGAGTTTAATAATTTTATATAGGATAAAATTTTGAAAAAAAAAAAAACATGAATTTAAATTCATCGCTCGTGAATCTCGCCAACGATGCACTAATTACAAATGAAATTTCAATTTGTGTTCGACTATCATTAGCGTATATCTGGCTCGCTACATCCGCAATTGGCAGAATTATTAATAATTTACTAATACATAAACAACAACAGCAACTAGAAAATAACGAAATCCCCCGAATTGTTCATTAATTGTTACGCGCACAGTCATTTAATGGCAATTTCATAGCAGGCGCTCGTTTAATTCGCACATTTACGATTAATTTTGTCGGGATAATGATTCCAGTTCCTTTCTTTCGTTCCCCCTCTCTCCCCCTCCCGACGAGGTAATTACTTTAGTGTATTTGCCACGCTCCGATGTATGAGAATATTTCGTCGTGTTCTAAAGCGTATATATGATTCGCGCGTTAATTAATATCCCTTCGCGAACCGCGGGCGTTGCAAGATTTATAGCTCGCGAGGTGTAGCAGAAATTTTCCTGACGCGCGGAATGAAATGTGGAATTTACTATGCCGAGGGTCTTAGCGCGCCGTTTACGCTAGCTATGGCGGGAATATGAGAGAAGCGGAATAGAGAACTCTCGCGGCGGCAGCTGGTGCTCCGCGGAAGTTCCACACGTTTCGGTGGCGTCATGGAATTTTTGCTCGTTCATGTCCGCCTGATGAATTAAGATCCCGCCAGCAATAATTTCTCAAAGCGTTCTTTCTGCCTCTGCAATTCAACATTGCCAGTAAATTGACGCAGAAGGTCTCGTCACGGTTTCGTGTTACGTATTAACATTACATTCGATGTATCACTGTAGTATTCTATAGACTCCATAAATATGTTATGCGCTGCAAAACAAGACGAATTAAAACGAAAAATGAAATCATAATTGATGCTGCAAATATATTTAACTGTTAGAAGACCGAAGGTATTATTTCTGTCGTTGAAAACAACGAAAAATGAAACGCTTATCCATTATACTTTCTGAAAGTACTTAAGTACTCATTAGGTTTGTTCTTTATCGAGGAACTCTGAACTGGTGCACCCCGCAATAAGTTGAACTATATTTGTTTCACTTCAACTTATTGCGCTGATGTGCACCAGTTAGAGAGTTCATCGATAAAGAACAGATGTATTATTACTGACTTGCACTACTGATTCGACTAACGGTTCGAAGAGCAATGAAATCCCTCATCATTTGTCTTCGAATCGTCTGCCACGTTCTCGGACACAGAGACGGTTTAGCAACCGTTATAATACTTGTAATTTCTTATGATGTAAAGGTCCAATGTTGCGATACGCGTCGTAAGACACCTCGAGCGATGGTATGGTACGCGAGAGAAAAAGCATTGTCGGTATGAAGGAAGGACATGGATAGATAAATGAGCGCGTTGGCGAAGAAGGAACCAAGGAAGTGAGAGGAGCCGGGAATAAGAACTCGTAAGGGTGGCGAGTCACCAGATGGAAGAATACACTCTCGATGCCGGCGATGATGGTGGTGGCGTCGTCGGGATGGGATAAAACCATGGTTGCCACCGTCGTCTTTTTTCGTTGTTGTCGCACAACGCGACGTTCCGTTGTTCCCTCTCTTCCATTAAGCTAGCCGGTATTAATTCCGTCGCCGTGACAGCGAATGAATGCACCTGTGCGGGATGCCGAGACCTTTGAACCTGGCTTTTAATACGACCCGCATAAAAATATATCTTTGACTACTCGCGCTAATGACCCGCGTCGCATACTATGCGGATTTTGTTGCTCACGAATATGTACGGAAACAGTTCGGGTTATAAATTCTGATAAAATTCCTTTCACTTTTTATTTAGTTACGTATACCTATTTGTATACAGCTTATTTCATGCTGTTGTAAATTGCTCATACAAAATTACCAAGAAATGTTTTAATGCCTCGGATAGTATATTAGAAAGTTCGAAATTAACTTTGCACGCGACATTGTCCATAATTATCCCTCATCAAATTCCTCTCGAACTCACCGAGTATATACTCACAACAATTAAAATATTTACTCACATTAATAAAATGTCGTCCGCATGTGTAATTTTATTTCATTCATTCGCGTTATACCATACATTAATTTTCTCTATTTTCAATGACACATTAATGGATGTCGTGATGTAGTTGTAGATATAATCTCGCGACAATTTGAACGGGGACGAAAGTTATAAAACAAGTCGTAAATCCGCGAATTCGCTGCGGCTTATGAGGGCGGAATCTGCATCTGGCTCGTGGCACGGAAGTGCTGTGTTATTCATGCGAATAATCTCACAAAGGAGATACGTACGTGAAGTCGGGTGGGCGCCCACGCAAATCGGAATGCACCAAGTAGTCGATATTTTCGCGATTATTCGTTCGACGCAGTCGCCGTCGTAATTTGATTCATTGCACTTAAGGCCAATCCTTATAGAATATTCTCCGAATCCCTCGGGTGCGAGCAAGTGATTTAGTAAGGTGAGTTTACGGTGCCGTTTTGTTACCGCCGCTGCGTGAATTATACACGAGTCGGACTCCTCTCACATTCGAGCACGTATATCTAATTCCCCATCCATGTTACCGCGCCTTTAAACATGAACGCCACCGCGGCGTTACGTTTAATATCGCGTTACGCGCTTACGCAAGCCGTAACGCGTTAATTAGTTTCGTAGCTTGGGCGTAAAACGCGCGCAACTATTGGGGTATACGTAGGATTCCGCAGTTTCCGTAGGTAATATTATAGAATCTTGAGAAAATTACGCCACATTTTTAATTTGACTATTTTACCAGATAACTGCTGAAAAGTAACGATTCATATATTTTAAATATTTTTCTCAATAAATCGTAATATAAATGAAGAAAAGTATTTTTGATGCTCTCACCTTTAAAAATTCTAATTATGTGAATTAACTACTGTAATTATATTATCGTACAATCTGTAATTACATTATCTATTAATCTTATATTTTATTATTAATGTATAATTATATTATATTATTATTATATTATATTAATAATTATTGTAATTATATATATATCGTACAATTTGATTCGACATGTGCATGTCGATCTTACAATTTTTTAATTTTTTTTATCGTATCCTATTTAAGAGCGTATCTCTGATCGAATATCTTTGACAGCTTCGACATTTTGCTTGGAAATAACTAGGTCATAGTCTCTGTGTATTATTAAGTCCAATTCGGCCGATCGATTCTTCCCTGTCTGTTTTTTTTTGCTTGTCGTTTCTATCCAATTCTCGCGTCTCGACGTGAGGAAATGGTAGGTCGAACACTCGATCTCATTCGTAAACTTAATTGTGAGCAGGATGGAATTGCTTTCTGGTAGTCCGTTTCATTGACAATGTTCGGATAAGGGCAGTTTTGCACAACAGAGAAAACGTACGTGTGTGTTTCACTTGGTTCTTCCCGGATAAGCATAATATATACTTTCAGAATATATTTATATATTATATTTTCTAACATTTTTCCTTCGTTCATCTTTAAAATTTCAGATTAATCCTTTGCGTTGGTAATATAAAGAATGTTCAAGTTATTTTGAAGTAAGTATATTCAATCCTTAAGTAAAGGATTGAAATAAATAGCGATATCTTTTAGAATTAATTTTCCTCTTTTAGAAAGATATTCTTATCCTGGCAGACTCTGCTAAGAATTATTCTAACTTTATATAAAGAAGAATGACTAATTTTATTTTATTTTTCTTATGATATTATTATTTTTATGTTTACATTAATAAAATTATATATCTTCTTTAATATATCTTCTTTATTTTTTGTTTTTAATTTTGCGCTGCCTGAAAGATGTGCTATACTAAACATAATATATTTTCATATTAATTAATGAATTACATTAATAAAGAAACACAAGAATGCATAATAAATTAGATATTTTTATTCGAGGGAACACTCTTTATTTATTTTATTTTTTTAATTAATATTTCTCTTTCATATTGAGTGGAATGCAAGTACACTTCTTTATACTTGTTCTACGGCGTGCACAAGTAGAAGCTCGAAAAATATTCAGCAAAGAAATAACCGGAGACGAGCGAAGGTAGATAGAAGAACTACATCTTCATGAATCGCTCGTGTATACACGTGAACGAAGTGCATAAGGACTGTGTGGGTCATCCTTTGGCTTTACTGTGATGCAACCGCGGCGCCGTGAAGCGAATCGAATGCTCCAGATTTGGTCTCTTTGAATGAAGTCCGTAAAGGACATGGTGAAAAACGCGAGCATTTTTAATTCTATAAAAAAAACGTTGCTCAATGTACAAGGATGAACACCTTAGCATCGAGTAATTTGCACTTTTGTGATCGAAGATCGACTTGTACTTAATAAGTATCGGTATATTTTACGTAACGTTTATCTCCTTGTGCTGTCGCTTACAATACGTTTAGAATTTCTTTTCTCGTAGCTCCTGGCGATTGAAAACCATATATTCAAGAAACATACGATTTTATAAATTTTATGCGAATTAACATTTTTTAAAACGCGAAGACTTTTTTCTTTACCTTTCCACGGGAAAAAAAAATTTGAATTTTTTATGAATTTTCTAATGGATATATTGTGCAGAATTTTCTAGTTAATATATGCAGATGCTAAAAAAATTTTTGGAGATCTACAGAATTGTTGAATAAATTAATTTTAAACTTCAAATTTTTTATCTTAATTGATTATTTGACAAAACCGAAAATTAAATTGTTTATTAATATTATATTACAATACAACATTCATGATGATAAGTAAATTATATACAGTATAATCGAGTTATAATGTATAATTAATCTATAATTAATTTTTTATAGAATTATTACTTGTGATTATAATTAATGATTTAATTATGAATGAATGTTATAAATAATAAACTGATAATAATAATATATTATGACTACTACGTACTACATTGAATAAAGAAAAATAGTGCTTACAATTACAAAGATTGCTTTAATTTTTTTTTATTATAACGAGAGATATTGAAAATATAATATTTTCTGATTTTGTGTGTGAACGCTAAAATCAAGTATTAAATCATTATCTTATATTATATATATTAGACTATTAATTAAACCAATCATCATTAATGTGCCGAATTCCTAAATCCAACTGTTCAAGGACCTTTGGTGAGGTCGAGGACCTCGTGGCTTGCGTTGAATGGCAAAAAACGCGCGCGCAAACGCGAGAGAGGGCATTTTCGATACTCCAAGCGCCAAGCTGGTGTGGCACGCATCGCATGTTTCACGATTATGTACGTCGCTCGACGTGCACCGTCTGGGAGGACTTTCATTGAGCGGACAAGCCCCCAGGCACGGATTCGAGAGGGAGGAAAAAAAATTGTCGATACGGGGCGTAGAGGATTGGCGTGCAAGTGGGATGAGGTTGGCTGGTACCGAGGGGAAAAGAGTACGAGGACGAGGTTGGACGTGGAACGGGCAGTCTGCCAGGAAACAGGGCGGGGGTTGAGGAGGAGTCGAAAGGTAGGATGAGACCCGCACGGCGAGGACGGGGACAGACAACGGTTTTACGTTGAGGGACTAAGGGATGAAAGAAAGAGAGATAGATAGATAGATAGATAGATAGAAAGAGAGGGGGGAAGCGGGAAGGCAGAGATCGGCGTTGGCTCTGGGATAACGGTATAGTGGACGGGTTGATTGATTGGGCGTGCTTGTATTGTTTCAGGAGGAAGCTGAATCGACGTAACGCTCCACGCCAGGATGGCCGGTTGGCCGTTCAGCACCGCGCTGCTGTTCAGCATCCTCATCCTTGTTCGCGGTAAGTAAGAACATGAGAGGGTTGTGCTTTTGGTGGTGGATGAATCCAATCGAATGGGCCGTGCCCATGCAAATGATCCTGGTATCGTCCCGTGCGCGCTTGTTACGCTGGTAATTCAGTTACGTTCTTCAAAAATCAATTTTTTTCATTTTAAATCCCTTGGGTTATCATCGGATTCGGCTTCGATGGTTGAATTTAATGGACCCTCGAAGTGTGTGCGAAATAATAGTTTGCGGAGAAAAAAACCAGCAAAATTATCGTGCTGATAATTAACGTAGAATGTTACCGGATGTTACGATGAGAGGCGGACGGAGATAAGAGACGGTCTTAGCGGAACAGTAATTTCTGATAATTCATATCATTGATCAATAAGAATGGTTTGAAGAAAAAATGTTAACTTGGAAGTGCGTACTTTTCGGAGTAGGTATTCGATAAAACTGATAGAATCGTCGTAAAATCCACGTAAAAATGACAAAGCATTGTACCGAGAATTATACGTTCGCTTCTCTGCGGTATAGTGAACGTGACACGGCTATTAGATCACACATAAAATTTAACAGTGCCATGTAACTATGCATACCACACGTGTGGTAAGCTGAACGTATAATCCGCGTTACGGATGCGCATACGGCTGCTTTCGCGCGGAAATAAACTCGCCGGCCTATTACTTGCGTTCTACAATTCAAATGCATTCACAACGTGCCCTCTACGTACTGTAACGAGATTCGACTAATTTGCGATTACATTCGCGAGCTTCTTCCACATCGCGGAAATAAATGCGAAACGTGTTATGCAAAACATCCGACGAGAAATGCAAACTCCAAAATGTCATTGTTTATAAGGTATTATTAAACTCCGAATACTGTGTTGAACAAAAAATCATGAATTATGTGCATACTTATAATAGAGAAAGAGACAAGAATTTGCGACGGGCTAGAAATTTGATATAAGATTATCTCATTTTTTTTCCACGAAAACGTACTCTCTAAAACTTTTAGAGTGAAAGCTTACTCTGAAGAGTGAAATCTCATTTTTGGAAGGTGAAAATTGAGCCACTCTTTTTTAAATCTGACTTAATTTTCACTCTTTAGAGTGAGATTCCACTCTAAAGAATTTAGAAAGTGCATGTATAATTTTTACTATACGTTATAGATATTTATGCTTAAAAATTTAGAGATGTTCAATAATATTAAAAAATCAGAAGAAAAACAGGATAATAATATTTATGTTAAATCTCTAAATCTAAATTATGTAGGGAAAAAAAATTGTTTTTTTTAAACATTGATTATAATGCACATTTGAGTATTTCACGATAGCAATTCACGCTGCAATTGGTCGCGATGCGAATTATCACAGTTTCGTACAAATGGTTCATACAGACTGATCGTATTTTTTTTACTCGATTTTTGCGGCTGTCCGCGAACGGCTCGCTTTACAGGGCGTTTACAGGCGTATTCGTTACTTTTCGAACACACGATGCCGCCCTCTCTTTCGACACGAGCACGGTTACCGAGTGCAGCCGCGAATTCTCTCTCGTTTTGCGGAGGTGCCCCGAAGTGTCCCAGAGTGTCCGATTGATTTTCTGCCACTTCGCAGCCTCTCGCTCGCTCGATGTCGAGCTCGGCTCGAAAGCGCGTGACGAAAGCGGATCCACCGCGCGGCATTGGATCGGTTTAAATTATGGCCCGACGGCAGTTTCGTTTATTTCAGAATCCATTATCCCGCTAGAGCAACGGGGCAACTTTCAGACGCAATTTGTAACCCTACCTTGTCCGTATAGTTACTTCTCGTTCGCGCGCTTTGTAATCGAGAGGGAGTCTCGCCCCGCTGTGCGCGCACGTCGCCGTCGTTTCCAACATCGTCCAACTTTAGCCATTAATAACTTTCCTTTTCGTCGAATTTCCTGATCGTTAAACTGGCACATTCGCTCAGCAGCTTCGTCGATCATCGTGACAGGAAGGGCCGTTCTTGAGGAAGTTACGTGCCTTTAGGATCGAAGACGACAATGTCAATGTGCTTTCTCGGATGTTACATTCGCTTCCAGATAGCGATATGGTTGAACGCTCCTAACTTAGTTTGTTGTAATCTTGCCAAGATAAATTAACAGAGCGTTGAACAGATAGGATTACGTAGGTGATTTATTTTACAATCTAGCAATTCGTTTATTTAAAATTTTGTAGATTTACATTTCATTTATGTCCATACGTTCATAGTTATCTAGATATTGTTGTGTGTATTTCAAAAATTGTGATAACAGTAGTTTGATTAATCCAAATTTAATTAAACTCTAGACGGAAAATTTATTTTTATCGGATTCGTTCTATTACTTGCAGTAGTAATTATGTCAGGAAAAAAATATCAATCGGCTACATCGGGCTCGCGCGATCATGCTGCGCCTCTGCGACACAGTGTTTCCAGCCACTTCGGCCTTCGGTAACGTTCCTGTCACTCGTAATAGCGCGCTCCACTTTATTTATTGCGCTCCTATAAACGTCCCGAGCGGCATTAAACCGCCAATAAATTCAGCATGTTTCATCGAATGACGATCCGGTGTCGCGTTCGATAGGGTCGCAGATGTCCATGTAGTTACGCGCGATGTCCCGCGCGACGCGTTGGTATTCATTAAATTTCTCGCTTATCGCAGTTTCCAAATCTCACATTTTTATTTTTGCAGCAATGAATCTCGATTATTATCTAGGCCAAAAAGACAATCCAAAAAAAAATTGCTAAGATTACAGAACATTATTATAGAAAAGTGGATTTCCACAGTTTACATTTAATCACGAGTTTACGATTTACAAATAAATATTTAAACAAAAATTGTTTAAGACGCTTTTCTTCTACCACTCTAAACTTGAAATTAAATGGAGCGCAACTGCAAGAAGTTATTTTCTTCGTATATTTTCTGATTTTTTAATAAGATCTAAGACTAACAATTTTATCGCTTATCAGATAAAATTGACAGTCTTAATCAGCAATAAGCAGGTTTCTTTCTTGAAAATTTTGCATTAAATCATACTCGTCTCGATTACACTGCACTCTCTTTAACGGATAGCAAGTACTCATTCCATTCTCCAGGCCTTCATCCTGCGGTATTATTCGCAACCGCGAGATATCTGCAAAAATTCTCGAATCGGCGCTTCGGATTCGTGTTAGTCGAGCCGCAAAGTCTGTCTTTTTTTTCGCGTCTTTGCCTTCACTCGCCAAGTCTGTTCGCCGTACTCTCTCATCTTCCGCATATGTGCATAAAACGTATCGTCGGATGAGGAATACGAGAAACAAAAGAGAATATAATCAGCGGGAGGGAAAAAAGATGAACGCGTGAAAGCCTAAGCCATTTCTGAGAGAAGAATAGCAGAAAAAGAGAGAGGACAACAGATGGAGAGAAAGAGAGAACGAAGAGAAAAGAGATAGGAGAGTATGGAGTGATTTGGAAGGTAGTCGCAGCTTGACTGAGGGGATGAGGGATACGTAAGGGTGAGAAAAGAGAAGAAACGGAACCGGAGAAGACGCGGAGAAAAAAGACGAGGAAAACGCTCGGCTGTGTCGTGAAACGACGGTGTTAGGTGGCGACGCGGTGGCTCGAGCCAAAGTTGGAAGCCGAAGGTGGTGGAGATGGTGGTGAAGATGGGGGGATCGGGGGTACGAGACTGCTTTCTTAAAGATGCGAGTCGGCGCGCACTTGTTGCGCCGCGAAATGGAGGGCGAGGAGAAGGTCGACGGCGAGGACTGCGGAAAGAAACGATCACCGTGGGGCGGTGAGCGACTCACCGGGGTTACGGGCGAAGGAAAGATAGTCGGAGTGAAAGGGTGGAGCGGAGAAAGGAATGAGTACGAATTGAATTGATTCTCTTTCACGGGCCAGCATTACTTCCTTTTACTGCCGTCCAACTCCTGACCGGGCAGCTCGCGACTACCCCTTTCGCCTTTCCAACTCCATGTTATTTATTTACCAGCCGTCGTATATATGTGGGAGCGCATGAAAGACATGGATGCTTCAGCATTCAACACCCACTCACGTCGATTCACTCGTGCTTCTCCTCTCCTGGTCATCTTGAGATTCTGAAGGCACTTCTTTCGACACTGGTTGAGAATGTCAGTATCGATATCACAAAGGTAACTATATGTGTTTGGAGGAGAATTCCTTATTGGGATTCCTCGCGAAACACCTTATGGTCCGATGAGACGCGCTCAATCGATGCTCAAACGAACAATAACGATTCATCCGGCATCATCGATACTGATCTGAATATTATTCGGAGAAAGAACGATAGTACGGTACGGAAGTTTTCCGGACGGCATTGGATCTTCGATCA
The DNA here is from genome assembly GCF_001594055.1 of Mycetomoellerius zeteki. Lineage (NCBI taxonomy): Eukaryota > Metazoa > Arthropoda > Insecta > Hymenoptera > Formicidae > Mycetomoellerius > Mycetomoellerius zeteki. The sequence continues at coordinate 843,447 of NW_017257301.1, forward strand.
TCTATAATGCCTACAAATGCTCAACTTAGCATTGATTGGTTAAATTGTCTCTTTTTATTTGTATCCAGTATTTTCAATGTATACGATAAAGAAAAATTTGGAAATAGAGATGGAAATAGAAAATAGATGATAATTTTAAACTTTCTGTATTGAAGAAATTTTCATTAAAATTTTATTGCAATGTAATAATAAATTCCATAAACCGTAACATGTTTTAATATCATAAAAAACAATAATAAAATATACGGACAATGAGAGCGTTAACACAGCGCGGTAATTGGTGCGTAATTTATACAATAGTCTAATAATATTCACATAATATATATATTAATTGTACAGTGACTGTCGATACCATCTTATTTGGACGTTTCGTTTTCTTTCAAACCAACAAAATCGTAGATCATTATTGTAGATGTATTGACAATAGTTGGAAGAATGTTGAAATTATGTTCAGACCGAGGATGAGTGTTTCCCTACTGTCTGGTTAGGAATTGCTCAATTTTTGTCTCTTCGCTGCTTAGCCAAGTGACTAACCTTCTTCTCCATAGATCACAAATCAGTTATTCAGAGCGTAGTAAGTCAAATTATAAAAGTTATGATTATTTTGTAAAATTATAAAAGTTACAAGACGTAAAAAACGTTTCTTGTTATTAAATTAAGTATATAAAATATACAATATAACATGTGTTATCCAGATGAAAGTCAGACAAGCAATTACCGCGCTGTATTAACGCTCTCATTGTCCGCATATTTTATTGTTTTTTAATTTCGAGAGCCCGATTAGTATTTAAATTTAGATTTTAATATCATGTTCTACAGATTAATTAGAACCGACAATCAGAATTAAGGTTACATTAATTTTTCAATTATAAGTAATCAAAATGTCGTATAAAATACGTATCCTCGATTTTGTATTGATTTTCTTAGTTCGAATGGTATTAACTTTTAATGCTCGACTAAATTTTAACTTTTATGTGCAAATTTATTTATTAAATGTTTGGTTGGTCATTTTATTTTAAAAGAATTATGCACTCTAACATTAAATCTAGGTTTTGAAAGTTTATTAGTTTTATTACTTTTTTATTATTTAGTTTATTATTTAAATTTTATTCTATGTAATTGGAAAATATAATAGACATTAATTTATTATTATTTTTATAAAGTTTCACGTTTCGGGAAGAATGACTGTGTAATTTAAGAGTAATTTCACAATTTTAATGCATTAATTTCAAATTAAGAAAATTAACCATCACGTTTCTTCAAAGATTTTTCATTTTCCTAATTTGTTAAACAAAATGTAAGAACAATCCTCGATTCATTAAAACACAATTTTTATTAATTTTTGAATGTAAAAATTTAGCGAAAAGTGATAATAACAAGTTGGCTTTTACATTTAAATATTTAAACAAATTTTTATTTGATATGTTATAGCACGGTCTGACTAAAATTACAAGTTAAATCACATAGAATATTATTTTGTATGTACGTTAAATTGTAATATGTCATAATATTTTATTCTCCTAGGAACTTTTTAAAATTTAAAGTCGGTATGTATACGGTATATACGCGGCGCTTGGCGCCGTTATCGTGCGTAACATTGTGTTGTAAACAAGTTTGCCACGCTATCATTCGTACTGTGACCTCCGAGCAGGTAACTGTCGCGTGTCGCTCGATGTGTCGTATTATTTTACAAATTGCAATCGCACGACGTGTACCACGAGACGTTAAACACTTTCTACAATAATTAAGATTAACGATTGTTACACCGTTCCCATAATTAATGATTCGTGAACACATCTATACAACGGTCACTCTTCGAAACTACATTTCGTGCTTTTTCTCCGTTAGATCTTGGAACATGTTACTTAAAACGCTCGTAATTAATTGTGCTTTTTGAAGTGAGCATTGTACAAGTGTCATGAAAGAAATAATAAGAAAAGTGAATAAGAAAAGTGCCTAGGGAACAGGAGGAAGAGTCTATAGTAATTGTAGTATGTTAAATATATATATATTTCGTTTTCCTAAAAATTACTACTTCTGAAATTTAAAGATGGTATATACGCGTCGCGCTATTATTTATACTCTGACCTCCGAACGGACAGGTAACTGCCGCGTGCTGCTTGGTATGTCATATTATTTTACGAATTAAATCGCACAATGAGTATCACGAAATGTCGAACACTTTCTACAATTAAGACTAACGATCGTTACACTGTTCCTATAATTAATGAACGCGTGAACACATGGACGCAATGGTCACTTTTCGAAACCACATTTCGTGCTTTTTCTCCGTTGAGTGTCAGAACGTGTTACTTAAAACGCTCGTAATTCATCGTGCTTTCCCGAGTGAATGTTGTACAAGTGTCATGAAGAAACGGTAAGAAAGACGAATAAGAGATGTCTGGGGAATAGAAGGAGTGTAGGCGACGTTGAATGGCAGCGGAGCACCAGTGTCGATGAGAGTACTTAACTACTCTTTATTCATTATTTTTTAATAGCGGAATTACTCGTTTAAATTTATTTTAAAAGATATGAAAATATTAGGAAAGGGAAAATACAATTTAATAAACAATAATATTCCGTTCCTGATGATTTATAATTTCAGTGGACTGTATTACATTCTTGTGATACATATAATATAGGGTGAGTGCAAAAATTTGTGCCCAATTTATTATTCAAAATTTAAACAGCTGCTATTTTTGTTAAAAATAAAATTAAATCTAAATCTTACTCTATCTGATGAGAGAATTTAAGAATCTGTTTTTTTTTAAATTGTGATGGTTTTGACGGAGTTATGAGCAATCAAAATCAAAATATTCTTTTTACTTAATTCGTAACAACTCAGTAATAAAAAATCATAGGAACATTTTAAAAAAATGATTTTATAGGAAAAACTTTAAGCTTTTACATTAGAAATTCAAAAATTTTTGCAAATTTTTTTTGGTAACAAGCCCACAAAATGAAGAAAAAATTTCCCGTTTTGTTTAACTCATGTAGTTTTCTATATGTAAAAATTATAAAACTCACATCAATTAAAAAAATATAGTAATCATTCGAAAATAGAGATTTCAAGATTTAACATCTTTTTTTTTAAATTTAAATTTCGTTCCTTTTTAACAAAATTGCAGCTGTTTGAATTGTGAATAATAAATCGGGCACTCATCTTATAGTACGATCAATATTATTTAAGTTCAAAAAATAAATGATAAATCGGCATAGGATAAGCATGTACATATATTACATAATAAGCTCAATTTTAACTGTTTTGCAACTCAAAAACTATTGCGATTCAGCATTTTTCTCTAACAGAATTTTTAATTCTGATTAATTCGTGCAACATTAAAATATCGTAAAGTGAATATATAATACGTGACAGTTTTCAGAATTCTTTAAAATATTGAATATAATCATTTACACTGCGCGCGCATAATCTTCAGTTAATAAATTTTTTAAATAACTTTTTTTTTAATAAAGAAAGCAGGCGAAGTGTGATGGAATCAATGCAGGGTGAAAAAATTTACATTTAAAATTTAGAACGTAGTGGCATAGTTGACATAAACACATAGCCGAAAAAGAAGTATAATTAGAGAGTGAAAATGCCTGACTCATTTTTACATAATTAATATTATTTAATTTGTTATAACGTAGAATATATTAACACGATATGTGTAAACATTGTTTGCGGTCAGTGATTAATATTTTATAATAATTGGAGTTCTATTCCCTATATCAATTCCAATATATACGATTCGGCTGATTGACTATTGTGCCAGATTAACGATCTGTTTTGCGGTATAATTAATTTTTTCTTCTAATTTGTGTTTTGTGTATATGATGGTTATAATGGTAATATTAAGATAACTTTTATTATACATTTTTTATTATATCCTTTTTAATATTATTTATATCTGTTTGGATATAAGAACAAGCTATTTGACATTTTTATTACAAATAATTGCAAATAACTTGAAAATCTATAATCTAACTTACGCAATTACAAAATATCATAAAAAATTTAGCAATTACATTTTTGTTTTGTTTTCGATATCAAATTCCGTTAGTTTATCGAGTACTAATAGGTATTCTATTTACTTCTGATAAATGCTTTTTAGAACTAAATGGTCAATTTATCACATTTGGATAAGTTAAATAAGTCGATTTTCGTTTAATGAGAAATCTATTAAAACTATTATATATTGTGAAACTTTAATTTTTCAATATTGAATATGATTACATGCTAAAATATTAAATATTTAAATTTTATTTATTCATATATATATATAAAATAGTTGAAATAAAATAATGAAGTGTTCCAAATTAAATTATTTCAGATAATATATTAGAATTATATTACATACTAGGGAATATACTATACTAAATATTATACTAGATATTTTCTAGTATATTATACTAGAAAATTGCAATGCGATGTGGTGACCTTAAGGCGTTAAAGCGAGTCGAACCTTTTCTAGTCAGCTGAATCCGTGCTTTCAACGTTATTAATCGCACGGCGGAATTGAGAGGGCAGTTACCCGCAGTGGTAGCGGTCCATTGAACCTTCGGCTCGAGAGAATTCACCACGTTACTTATTTATCAGACACGTACGTGTCTCCGTGTATGCGTACATGTGCGAAGTACACCTTCGCGCGTTTAAAGAACCGTGCGGACGAACCGCCTCGTGGGAAAAAGGCACTTTCCACGCGGCCAAGATAGAATCAGGGAGTCGCGGCGATTGGATTGGAGCCTCGACGAAAAACTTATTGGGATTCCTTGCGGATATAAAGGTTCGATGGGAGTCCTCCGTCAAAGACTCGACGGGAGATTGATCGATAACTCTGGCCTCGCGCCGATATTAACCCTCGCTCTTGAAATTATTCGTTTTATTCGATCTCACGAACCTTTATTCGACGATATTACCTCACATCGTGAATATTAATTTCACGCGATGTTGCACGGCGCATGTAATTATAGAAAAGAAGTCGCAAATATAACTGACTAAATGCGCATGATGACGTTTTTCGCGGTGCGCGGATGAAAATAAATTAGGTCGTTGAACACGAGTGCGATTTTCCGGTTAATATATCCTTTTTCCTTTTTTCCTTAAAAATTAATTAAATTAATTAAATTTAATTAATATTAATATTAAATATCAGAACTTTCATGGCACGTATTTTGTTTCATAAATAGATATTATCTTAATTAACTTAAGTTACAGTTATAGCCGCATTTATTGCAATCCAGTTATGTTATTTATTCTATTATCCCGTTCTTTCTAACACAGAGTTATACATCCGCTTTTTTTAAATATCAATTCGTTATATTTGTTGTATTAATTTGCTTTTTAAATATAAATTCGATATATTAAAGTGTTAGAAATAATTACTTAAAAAAAAAAACATGGGAAATCTCTTTCTACCTTACGTTGAAGGAAAGAAACGAAATGATCCGTTTGTATGACAAGATACCGTTGCCTCAGAGAAGAAATCGAACGCAACGAGAGCGAGGAAAAAGCGATGACATTTTGGAAACGACGTTGAGACAGTCAGTTGATTTCCGTTCGGTCGACACACGATCAGGATCGACGTTTCCCCATCGTGAGAGAGGGTAATCTATCTGATATCGAAACCGGCACGCCATAAATATCGCAGCAAGCGGAGCGCCTCGATTTTCTTTCTCGTAAATATGCGACTACGTCCGCGTGAAAAATCTCACCGAGAGAACGCTCTCTCGGGTTTTATCTTTCCTCACCCACCGCCGCCGCCACCGCTGTGTTGCCATCGTCGTTTCTTTGCTCCTGTTTCGTAACACCGTTTCTGCCCACAAGCCCTTTGCTTGCGAATGTAATAGCGCTTCTGTATCTGTTATCAAACATGCAGACGATTCTTATGCTCTCATTATCAGTATAACGTGAAATCGAGATTACATTTTCCATTTTAGCGATAAGTTTATTTTGAGTAACTGTACCATGGGTACATTTCATGTTTTTTCTACATTTTTTTAGAAAAATTTATATTGCGTACTGGAGTTACATGAATAATTTTATATGTGGACATGATGTGTGATATATTTTATTTATTTTATCTTATATTTATGCAAGTTATTTGAAGAAAATACGTCTTATGATTTTATATCGTTGGATTTTATATCACATTTGGTTTGCGATATTTTACGATATTCCAAGAGCATCCGACATGAATTATTGCGTTATGCATTTTTAACGTAAAGGGGTGAGCAAGCGCATCCATGGATGCGTTATCAGCAATTTTCACGGCGTCCTACAAGGCTGCAAATTGCGGCTTCGTCTATAATACGACGGCGGATGCGTTGCAAATTAGAATGACGCGGGGCTTGCGCACTACGTATATCACGAGAGAAATTCGCGGTGACACTTTATTGATTTCAAGATTATCGCGGTTCTCCGGCGGTAGCACACGACTTTGTCGATGAGAGGACGATGACGACGAGGTGGAGAAAGAGGACGAAGGGAGCAGGAGGAAGTCGATTCGGGTGGAAAAGAGTAGAGGATGACGGTGGCGGCAACGGTAAATAAGCGATATTGTATTCGCGAGTTTGTAATTGCGACGCTCTCCCCAGTGCGATATCTGTAGGGATTTCCATCCGCGTGCGAAACGTCAATATAGCCAATCGCGAGATGTGTATTATTATCTGTTGCGCGAAAATCGACTCCGCAAACGATCGTCCGCTTCCATCGCCGATTGCCTTTTCTTTGCGACAACAATTACTCAATGTCAAATTTCAATGATGCGTCTACATATCTGTATATACACTTCACTGATATGAATGAATCAATTTAAAAAATAAAAGATGAAAGTAGCATTTTCAAAATTACCACATTCCTATACTTTTAGTTTAACGAAATAATGTCAAGTGATAGTTAATTACAAGGTATTCATCTAATATACAGTATATATTTAAATTTTTTAACAGAAATTAAATTAAAAAAATTTATAATATTTTTGTCGCAAAGTTATTTAATCGTTTAGTTGTCATTTAGTATTCTTCTTTTATCTGAAACTTGAAGCATATTAAATAAAATGAATAAATTGAAAATTTATTTAAATATTATTTTGTATAAACATATAGATATACAGGATGTTCAATTTAATCTATTCATGCCGATATCTCGGAAACTGTTAAAGTTAAACGAAAAATAAAAAGTCTAATGAGATTATTTTGAGATGATTTTTATTGTTAGTATGAGATAGAATCGTATTCATCCGCTGTGAAATTTTAAAGAAGGAAGAGAGCCAAATTTTTCAAATGGAAAAATAACATCACTCGATAGATCCTGAAAATTTTTAATGACTTATATATAATAGTAAGGTATATCTTCGATATTATGAATGAATTTTTGAAAATTGTGAAAGAATGTCAATTTCTATTCGATCAGTCTGTCATGCTATCTTGGAAACTTAAAGTTAGACGAAAAATTTAAATAAGTTTTTAATAGGATTACTTTGAAACAGTTTTTAATATGACGATTGCATTTGTTTTTTCGGGATCTATGTTGAGTGCAAAGTGGTGCTATTGTTATCGGAAGTTTTCATTTGAAAAATTCGATTACCTTCCCTTAAAATTTCGTAGGGGATGAATATGGTTCTATTACACTAAAAATATCTCGAAGTAATCTCATTAAACGATCTTTTTTTTATTTTTTGTCTAACTTTTTCATAGTTTTGGAGATATCAGTGTGGCTAAATTAAAGTTTTATCAGCAATTGAAATGTAAGTAATTGGATTCATATAAAAGAATGAAAGATCTGAATAGATATTCGTTTAAATTCTGATGTATAATTTCTGATAGACGTACATAGAAAGTATGATTTTGTTGAAGTATCTAAAAATTTAATTAGATCTGAAAATAATTTTGTTGAATTATCGAAATAATTACGTAACACTTAAGCTGATTGCTAGCTGATTGCTGTTTTAGCAAAATCATTTTCTGTGTATGCGTTCATCAGAATTATATATCAGAATTCAGATAGATATTCAGGTCTTTCCTCCTTTTATTTAATTTTCTATATTACAATTGGTAATAGCTAATTCAAATAGTTACTAATACGCTAATTGACGTTGAAAAATGAGAGCTTCAGCTATAACATAAATCTCATGTAAACGTTGGCTGGCAGCTGAAAATATGTTCTCCAATATCAATGCATTGCTTCTGCCGTCAAAACTAATAATGTTTACGAACTCATACACGCAGACAGGAAAGATTAATATTCCTGATCCAGTCTCTCTCTCTCTCTCTCTCTCTCTCTCTCTCTCTCTCTCTCTCTCTCTATACGCTCGTTCACGTCAAATGTTGTTGCAACAAATTGTGCGGCGACTGTTTATTCATTCGAAATACGTAGCTTGGAAAATTCATCGTTGCATCATATGCGGATTTTTCATCTCATCAGACAATGTATTTTCTTGTGTATCGCTTGCAGGAAATTATTGTTTTGATAGAATGAGATAATATAAGAAATATAAAGTGCGGTAATGTGTATGCATTGTACATTAATAATTGCATAGCGAATGAAAAATCTGCTCAACGTGCGATTGAATATTGTGTACAACAGTATTCATTCTGAAATAATTTGATTACAATCGATATATTTATCTCGAAACAATCGAATCTAAATTCCCAACAATTCCCAAATTTACATATATTACATGTTCCCACTAATGATTTTCCAATTAAAATTAATTATGGTCAATTCATTGAGACTGATTTAGGTTGTACGGGTTTAATTTGAATGACATCATACGCACGAATATTGTATCCTTGCGTATTGTTACTCTCCGTGTCTTCATGTCTCGATCGATCGAGACAAACAAAGCCGCTCACGATCCGTTATTCGGTGATTTCTCACGATAACGGATGGTCTATCCCGCTTTATCCGGACCTTCCGGCCGGGGTGAACTTTCATAAAAGAATTCAAATTAGCCGACCACGTCGGAATTTAACTATCCCCGAGTGAGCGGCTGCTTGATGAAATTTTCGCTTCAGAGTATTGAACTCTCGCGCTTCGCGTTCTCCTCTTCTGCCCGCACTTCTCTCCGATCGAAGTCGACGTGTACCTTATTTTTATACTATCGATCTAGACCGCTTTGACGTCGGATTTTGCATTATTCAGCGATTCCTTCTCAGCTCGCGAGCTTTCGTTCTCATCGTACATACACTGGACGTTAAACATACAGGATGGTACTCTTGCCTTAATCTCGGCCAGACACGTCACCCGTTCGACTACTTGCACCATCAACACGGTATTAATTATTTCAGTAAATTGCACCTCTTGAGCGGTCGATTTTTCCACGGATAATCCGGCAAATAGAATCTGGTGTTCTTTATTTTTTGCAGAATAGGCACGAAGATTATTTTTCTCCCTTGCGTGCAACCTATTAATCCTTCGGAAAGAATAATTTTGCTGAAGTCTGAATCTAAATATTTAGTTAGATACAGATTTGAAAACAATTTTGTTGAATCAAAATAATTATGTTGCATCAAAATAATTATGTAGAACACTTATGTAGAATGTAACTGTTGATGATTATGCTGTAAAAAGTTTTAACAATTTAAAAGCTAGTTTGAGCGTTCTACATAATTATTTTGATGCAACATAATTATTTTAATCCAACAAAATTGTTTTCACAATTTATTACAAACAAAGTTATTTTCAGATCTGGATCTATTAGATAAAATTTTAGATATTTCATCAAAATCATTCTTTCCGTGTGAGGATGAAGAAGAAGATAAACTCAATCGCATTTAAAAAAAAAAAAATGTAAAGGCGCAGTTTTAACAAAAGTAAAAGATACGATTTTATTTTCTAATTTCTCTTTTTTAAAATTTAATCTAATTTCAAAAATACTGCATTATTTACACTAATAAAAAATATATTAACTATCATATTTTTTGTTTTTTTTTTTGCTGCGATGTTAATATTGGCGTGTTTTTTATTTGGATATAAGTTTATTAAAACAATGTACGCTCCGTAATTAAATTATTTTGCAATATTAATAAAGATTCGGAATATAGTGTTCTATAATCTCGTTCTCAGCTGAAAATAACACGTCAAAATAAATTTACTTATTAACACAAAATACAATTTTAATGACGAATTTATTCTACACATGATTAATAACGGTATAATTGAACTTTTTCAGTTTTGTGAGCGTTTGTTGTGTGTAAGCGTAGATATGCTTTTACTGGATGTGCTAAAGAATTGCGGGCAGGATATCCTTATAATAGGATATAGCGATGACGAAACGTGCTTGCATGTGACACGTGCTTGCGCGTTCGCTCTCGTGTAAAACGTGAGTAAACGTATCGTATGTGCAACATGTGTATTTGATGGCTGATAAACATGTCACATCATTTAATGTCAGAATTATCTAGATTGTGGTTGATACTCTCTATTTGCTGTCGTACTCGGGATATTTTCGCAAGATATTTTAAGAACATATTCTTCGGAGAAATCCAAGTAGATTATTTTGTATCGCAATCTTGTGAAATGTTTTAATGTAAATAATCTTAATGTAAATAACATTTTTGCCATTTGACAAGTTCCATCGCGTGTGGACATTAACATCATATTTGAAGGATTATGCAAGTATAATATAAACGTATATGAGAAATATATTGCATTTCATGTGGCTTTTCCCGCGGGAGTTCTTTGAAAATGCATTTTCCAAGGAAATCTCAGTTTGTAGATGCGCGTTGATTATCGCATCACGGCGCGTTTACTCTGCTTTGCACAAAGTGTTAGGTAAACAAGTTCGCATCGTGCGCTTGTTTCTTTGTGACGACAGATGAGATACCGCGGACAAGTATCGCGGATAAAGCGCGAAACGTACCGTGTTATCTGTGCGACAGTTTCAACGTTGAATTATTATTTCGTTTACATAATACGAATTCTGTTAGTTTTACTTGATAAACATGGAGAGAGTCTCCACGCCATGTGAAAAACGATTGTGCATCATATTCCCACAACGAATTTCAGCGCGTTATGCTCTTTCAAATTAATTACAATTTATATTTCTGTAAAGTGGAGAAAGCGTTCCCAAGTGATCGTAACTTCAATTGCAACTTCGCTGCTTTATCTTTATCAAATGCGCGTCGTTGTTGCCCGCTGTATCGTCGGATGCATCAATATTGATTAGCGCTAACCATATATATATATTAATTGGATTAATTAAATTTACGCTCGCTGTCTGTGCTTCGAGTGGGTCCATGATATACAAAGTATGAGAAAGAGAGAGAGAGAGAGAGAGAGAAAGAGAATTCTTGGATTAAGTTGATTGGAGCACATATGCAACAAAATGCATATATGATTTTTTGATCTCCACAAAATTATATCGCGCTTTTAATAAACGAATATTGATAGATAGAAAATTATACACTGAACCAAAACTGTACGTAAACACAATAAAATATTCAACGAATTAATAAAAATTGACCCAATGAATTCTCATAATGGTCTAGGTTATAAAACTGTTACTAGAATTTATTGCAAGAATGAATATGTAATTATATAAATGAATTTAGTTATTGTATCAATGAATTAACTGCATTAAATCGGACATTGATTAACGATTATTCATTGGACCAAAAATGACCAAAATTTTTTTTAGTTTACATTAATATTAAAAAATTGAACTATCTTCTACATATATATATTATATAATTCTACATTATTATTTCTCGGAAATTTTTTATTAGCGTTTTCTTTACATGAATATATAATTTTTTTATTATCCACTGTTCATTATTCTGAAATTGCAGTTAGGAAATCAATTAGCTCTGTAAATTCGTTATTGGTAACATTTATTTATAAAATTTTCTACAAAGATCAATTTATAACTCTTTCTATTTTTTAAAATTAAATTTAGATTGTGTTCCCATTTTTTTCAAACATACATAGAACCATCTCTTTTATCATAGCTGTACATCTGTATTTAAACATGTTGATCTCTTTGGCCGAATACTAAGTGGATAAAGCTCAATAGTTTCTATCGATCAGAAACACGCGGGATGTATCGGTATCAATGCGAAAAAGGAATGCAATTCCCGCGTCAATTGCCGGATTCGCTATCTTCGCATTCAAGCGTCGTAGGCGACACTTAACGAAAGTGCCGTTGAAAGGGGCAACGATAAACGACTGGTGCGCGGTCACATTTTTGCTGGGCTAAAAGTAAAAATAGAATGAGTCTTTTACCGCATCCTCATTTCTTCGTCCTCTATTTAAAGGAGCTCGCGATTCCTTAGATCAAAGGGAGTTGAAGATACACTTACTTTGCTCCTAGGTAGAAACACGTTCCAACAATTTGCAGTGATCGTTTTTTACTTTTTATCAACACATCGCGCGGGTTTTCCGAAGAGACCTTTTACTATACTTTGAAGAAGTAAATGATATTCCTGTTGGTCATTGATTTATTTGTGTAACTCGCAGACATGCATAATTAGATACGCGCAATTATCGAGAAGCGTGGAACACAAAAATATTATGGCTGACCAATATCAGTTTTATCCACTTATCCAGTCTTTCACGACTGAAGAGAACATTTGCATTTGTTTATTGTCGCTAACGTAAATAGCGGATCATTCCTGTTCGGACCACTCTCGTAATTACGAACCGCTTTTACGAACGATGCAGTTTCAAAATATGCACTTTATCAAATTGCAAAATATTTATATAATTTTGCAAACGGGAGGAGCGCGGAGCGAACTCAGCATGTTCTTTATTTCTATGCGATAACAAGATCCGTTTTCAATCATCGTTTTCGCGATTAAATCAGATCGCAAGCATATTGTCGTCGTGTTTCTTTTTCAGAGAAAGAAAATGAAAGAGAGAATATCAAGCGCCATCGCTGGCCGTTGTGCCGCTTTAAACTTTTAGAGAGAATGTTCTCTCTTTAGTGCGCCCGGCCGAGATTTCCGGGCGTGAATTTACATAAATGTGCCGCTCAATTTAGCAACTGCCAACGGAAACGGATAAAAACCAATACTCGCGGAGTTATCTGACGCACAACACACGTTGGCAAAGTAGCCGCGCGACAATACTTTTATTTTTAAGTCTCGGAACTGCATCGCACGTCAGAAATCTCTTTATTACAGAAATTATTATAAGAGTAAAAAAATTAAATTTATCCTTATCCTTATTGCGCTAATAAACATTTATTTTTAAGAATTTTGAAACGGTGTCCTCTTAATATTATATACTTAGAAAATGAAAGAATTAGTAGTATATTTTTGTTGGAAGGACATTTCACTTGATGAAACGATATCTACGAAGAAAATAGGTCTATTTGCATGACTTTTATACGAGGGTTTGAGATAGGAAAATATTGCCAATGCCGGTAAAGAGAAACGGCAATATGATTTATTTAGGTCGAACGGTATTTCTATTAATTCGTAATAATTGCCGCCCTAATTACCATGCCGATCATTGTATAGAATATTGAAGATGCATCGTATATAGTGCCACGTTGAACAGCTTTCTGCATTGTTCACGGCGCGAAATTATTGGAAACGAGCTGAAGTATACATGACTGCGCCATTAAACCTTCACGACGTAACAAAGACGATTGTAGTAAGCCCATATCATTACGACGTATATGATGAATGAATTTACACTCCGCGAGATTCATTTGACACATATCGCATACGTTAATTACTTTCCGTTCCAATAATTTGTCATGGCATATTTTTAGCAAGCGAAATTTTCTTTCCTCATCAATAAGTATATTCTATTCTTTATTTTATAATAGCTAATTTTGCGTATTTAATATAATTCGCTCGCGCGTTTATCTACTTAAAATGATAGTAGCGCAGTAGTGTGGCAAATGGCTGTAGACTGTTACAGTCTACTATTACAATCTACTATTACAGTCTACTATTTTGCAATCCAAAGATCAACGATATAAGTTATATAAATATGATATACAGGGTGGCCCATGTAAAGTGTTACAAGCTATTATCTCTGAAAGTGTGTGTCAAATGACTAATATGTTCAAACAAAAATTTTATGATTTTGAGGGAAGCATAAGATGGTACCATTTGTTTGACCTTGGGTAGCGTTGTCAAAGTGAGAGCAATGCCACTTTAAATTTTTTAAATGAAACCCTCCATTTTTTATTACATATTCTTGTAGCTTACCTCGAGAGCTTTCCAAAACACTATAATTAAGTTCATTTTCATCATTTTCTACATTGGTAGAAATGGGTAAAAGTCTATGAAAAATTTGGTGTAATTACGTAATTACACCAAATTTTTCATAGACTTTTACCCATTTCTACCAATGTAGAATAACTTTAATCTCGATTCAACTTACTTTTCCTTTGTTTCTAATTCTTGAGATTAAAGTTAATTTACATTAGTAGAAACAGCATTTTGACAAATTCCGCATGTGTGAAAGCTGTTGAAAGATTCGCGACGTCGATGATCGGGGCGCCATTGCACTAAATTCCCAATCGAGTTACGATCTCTTCGAACAAGACCGGCAGGAAATCGAGTTACGCAGTCGGGTATGGCGTGCGTCGCAGAGTCGAAAACTTCGCCGGCGTTCTCGTCGTCGTAGTCGCGACGTTCACTCCGGATGTAACTGCTGTCGTTCTCTCGAGGTCTTCGGCGGCGGAGTTTCGACTTTTGACACGTTCCATACGTAGCGACTACTACGTGTCTCCTTTAACTTTGTCGGTGTGGGCACCGACGTTCGCGGCGTGCTTGTTAACCAGTTAAAGCCATTGTGACCGAATGTTAGACGAATGTGAACCAGCTGTATACTGGCGCCTAAGAGCGCATCCGGTAACATCCTAAAACGTCGCGACGTCGTCGTCGAGGACTATCGTGAATTCGCTCAGCAAGTCGTTGAAGTAAACTGCGCAATCAGCATTGCCAAATTTTCAACATACTTTATTTCTGAAAGAGGAATTTGAAACTTATACTACGTGGAAAAAGAGCGAAATCTTAAACTGGTGATTAGTGATGGTAAAAATGAATAAAAAGTAATGACATTCACGTCAATTTCTTATGGTACGCATATTTGGCGTCGCGTCGCTTGATAAGTCAATTTAAAAAAAAAAGAATTTTAAAAAAGATTTAATGTATAAAATATCAATATATATTATTTATTTAATTATTTAGAAAATTAAAATTAATGTCGCGCGCGCGCGCGCGAGTAGTTACATTACTGTAGTCAGCTATTTCATTCTCTTTCTCTCTTTTTTTCTCTCAAACTTTGATATAGAATCACGAACGCATTACATCGTTACGTAAAAGTATTTATATTTATATATGTGTATTATATTATTTAGAGTATATTATATTATTTAGAGTATTATTTATTACTCAGATATTACTCATAAAATCGTATAGTATCATAAGTGACAGATTATCAGCATTTTTCCTTTTGTGATTCAGTAAACTTTGTTGCAGAATCGCTAATGTATTATATTATCATGCAAACACTATTTTGAATTTATAAAAACTAGAGATTCTCAAGTAAGAGTATGGATAGTAGTTTCTTCACGAGACAAATATAACAATAGAGGTTATAAAATTAATCCTCTAATAAGAGTCATGGAGACAAATATGATGACAATGTTTCGCTCTGTATTGCAGAATGTATAGGAAACATCGTTTATGGCGCGCTTACAGCGTATACGCTCAAACCGAATACAGTAAAATATTATATAACAAGCTATTACCGTAAAAGTACGCGTATATACGCGTATATAATAACAAAATATTTCGTTATTCGACAAGACACGACAATAAAAATTTTTGTCAATTTATATCATTTTTACAAGAAAAATATTAGTTATCGTGTGTCCATGAATTATAATGTTTGTCCATATTGTCTAGTTCAAGATGATTCTGTCAGGAAATAGTTCAGAGAGATCAGATTCTTACTTGAGAGTCATGTAGGGTCTCTAGGATCATGTAGAGTTTATTAAAATCTATATGCTTTGCAATATTGAATCAAATATTGCCGTCATATTTGTCTAGAATAATCAGATTTTTTATTTAAAGGTCTGTAATAAAAACAATACAGTGCATTACGATAAAGTAGAATAATAGATAATAACATTTTTATATTTTCTATGTAGTCTCAATGAGTTTCCTGAATATTACATAAGACTAGATCCACAACCTTGCTTTAAGAAGCCGTAAGCCGTAAGCTTTAAGTTATAAGTGGTGTTGGGTAGTATCTCTATACATGTATAGAGATACATTTTGTGTATCTAACCTGTATCTGAGGTACATTCAAATTTGAGTATTTGTATCTGTATCTAGATAAAAAGACATAGCATCTGAAATGATTTTCAGATGCATTTTTCAAATACATTTCCTCAGCAATATAGTTATAATTCCATTTTATGTATAATTATTAGTAGATTCCATTTCGCAGGAAAAAAGTAGCTTTGCTGTTGTAAAATTCTATAACATGATTGGTCTTTCTCTTAGTTCCTCACTGAATCTAAATGCAAATCAGTCATATTAAACGATGAATATTATCGTC
This sequence comes from Mycetomoellerius zeteki, assembly GCF_001594055.1. Classification (NCBI taxonomy): domain Eukaryota; kingdom Metazoa; phylum Arthropoda; class Insecta; order Hymenoptera; family Formicidae; genus Mycetomoellerius; species Mycetomoellerius zeteki. The sequence goes on from NW_017257301.1 coordinate 859,975, forward strand.
TTATAATTCTTATCCTAAATCGTTTTACGATAATTATAAATTTTTTCAATTATCTAAATGTAATAAAAATAAATGATTCATTTAATAACTAATACATTTTTTTTACACATTACAATAAAATGAATTTAAGAGTATCTGAAATGTATCTGAAGATATTTTTAAAGTATCTGATATCTGTACCTATATACATTTTAATATGTGTATCTATATCTATATTTAGATAAATTTTCGTACATGTAACTGTATCTGTATCTATAAGATAAATTTTAAAAGTATCTTACCCATCACTGATTGTAAGTGACGATATATCGGCCACAGAACTTGTGTTTTTAGACCATAAGAATTGAGTTTTGCTCAATTCGCTTAAATCTAACGGTTAAAGCCTAAAGACTGCGCAAAAACAGTTTAAAGACAGAAATTATTGTCACTTCCGATAATCTCTTTCGACTTATGACTTAAGGTTTCTTAAAGCAAAGCTGTGAACCTAGCCTAATGCAATGTTCGAAAAGTGAAACAAAAGTAAAATTTTAATCTTATAAGAATACCTAATGCTTGAATACAATATGAAGTTTTTAACTCGCCGTTACCTCTTTAGTTTTCTCAAAAACTTCTTTAATTGAATAACTACTACCCCAATCTACGATTCGATATAAATTCTTTCTCGCTTATGGTCTCTTTCTCTTTCTTTTTTCGTCTCCATAGAAACAATAACATTTTATTAAAAGCAAACTTTTTACTCTTACGTCGTATGAAATTAAAATACCGCGACTGCAAACTCGTTACTTTCTGCAAGTTTCACGATATTGATTAAAATGATCTACAAAGAAACAGTCTAAAATATCGATTATTCCTGTGCAAAGAAACTTTCTGAAGTTACTCGTTTAAATATTTCTGTTCTGCTTCTGTTAATCTCGGCACAATTTATCTCCAATTATTGTAATAGAATGTGATATAGAACAAAAAAGAAGAAAAATATTTAAATGACTATTCAACATGATATTTTAATTGCTATCTAATTTAGCAGCATTTAGTAATTAATTATAAATTAGTCCAAAGATGGAAGAAAAGAAATAAAATAATTTTAATTTTAAATATATAAGAAAGATAATTTAATCTTTAATAAAACACCTAGATTTGTGTGAAATATGTAGCTTGGTTTTTATTAAAATAGTAAATTAATAACCATTTTATATGACATTTTATTTTATGAATAATTTATAACATTACATTGACTTAGTGGATTTAATATTTTCAATTTTATAAAATATGCACATGTAATCAACTACCGTGATCAATTTCTTGATCACAGTCGACGAATCGTCAAAGCTGTCTGGTTTGAAGGATTCATTCTAACGTTAACCCTTCGACTTCCATAGAACTACCCTTCTTATACGCCCGCAGTCATCTTGAGACCGGTCGCCTCTTCTCTCCAAGTCGACGGTGGGGATCAATGGGCGAGATGAAACGCGTCGGGAACAAGGAGACCCAGAGGGTCTGAAAAAAGAAAGGTGATTAGATCTAGGAAAGGGGAGTGCCCCCAACAAGCTTCGCCAGCACTAACTCCAGCAGAGTGAGCTTGCGAATTCTCTCATAGCATGGAGCCGATAATTAACAAGCACCGGCTGTCGAGTCACTTAGGTCGCTCGCTATCGTCGTCGTCGTTTTCATCGTCATCGTCGTTTGCACATCCGGTTACATCTAAGTTAATTATTAACGAGAAAAGTTTGCATTTATGAATGCGAGCGTGTTTCAATACTATCGTTGGCGGCAGACAAGCAGGCAGGCAAGATACCTGTCTCCCCGTTTCTGCAGTTCGATCGACCACGTTAATAAACGTCACGAGCCGAGCTATCTCACCGTTGACCGTGTCTCTCGACCCTTTACGAGTCCCCTTCTGGTCCACCCCTGACTGGTATCGACTCACGTATTGTTCGTCGCGCGGTATTCGCTTCCATACACGGCCACTCTGCATCGGTACTCGAAACGATCTCTCTTCGCGATATTGTTGGCTACAGTGCGAACAATCGAGTCTCTCTCTTACTCTCTCTTCATTTTTATTTTTGCATGTCGATTTACGTGATCCGTTTCATCTCTCTACTTTTTTCTCTTTTTTAAATTTTTAGCTCTTTGATTTCAGAGCAACTAACGCTTCATTACGCTTATCAGAAATATGTTACAGTAAAAATTTAATATTTTATTTTACAGTTGAATTTTAATATTTATAGTGAATATAAATTCACTATAAATATTAAAATTTAAAAATTTATTATTCATGAATGAAGAAAATTAAAAGATAGACTTACACACACACACACGCACGCACGCACGCACAAATAAATATGCATCTTCTCTAATTCACATCTTTTCTTTATTTTAATTTCACAATAATAACGGATATTTTTTATTTTAATTCTACTTAAAATTTATAGTTAATATATATATTTTAGTTGCATTCTGTATATTTTATATACTTATATTTGCTATAAGGAATTTTATAAAATATGATAAATTCCTTCCTTTCTCTTCTTTTTTCCTGTGTCTTTCCTGTTTTTCTCTGTTTCTCTTTTTTATTTGTCTGTTGCTCTTGCCATCAAGTGACGATGTTTTGACGTTTGTTTCAAAATTGTTACTAATTGGAACGCCACGAAGTTTTTTCTCGGCCGCGTGTCGACTCTCGTTGCGCCGGGATTGTTGTATCAAACGTTAAAAATAATTATCTGCGACGTAACGAGTGGGCGACTTTCATTGAAAGTTGTTTCATGAATTTATCATTACTGAAATCAGCAAAGCATTGCAATTTTCTTTAAAATAATAATCGCAATCCTTAAAATAAAGTTCGTGTGAACGATTATATATATTTTGACTTGACAAATGTTGTTATCAATGTCAATTTAATTTGACAATTGATCTGTTTATTAAAAACAGCATTATTATTACATTTGAAACGTAAAAAGGAATGAACTTGTCAGTTAAATTGGAAAATAAGCATCATACACCTTTTTATTTTTTAATATCGAAAAATATTATGAGCAGCGTATATATCTTGCGAGAGTACTTTTTGGAATAGAAAAGGGGAAAATAATTCGAGCGTATCTTTCCAGAACGAAAATGCTCCGAAAATATCTTGATCGATATTCTGGAAATGTTCTCCAAAGGACAAAATATTCTGAGAGTATTCTATGAGAATGAAAGATATTTTCAGATTATGTGTGCGTGTTTCAAGAATATTTTTTGCTTAACACGATATTTCAAGAGAATGGTGACATGCTGGGGAGTCTCGCTAATTATAGACGACCTTTGTTGAGTTGTATACAGTTGCATGATTTATCTCTTAACATGCATGTGCAGCAGATCGACGTTTAATTACAAATAATTAACCCGGTTCTACAATTAGCCGTTGATATGAACGAACGACTATTTGTGTTTTGCGTTTTGCTCGTTCGATTACGTTTTTCACGCGACATGAGAATTAATCGTCACGGCTAACGAATAAATTTGGTTCTGCCTGTACTAAGAGAAGACTCGAGAAATAGAGAGGATGAAGAGTAGAATCCGGGTTGGGCTAAGAGTATAAGTGCGCGCGGATAACATTGGTTGGGGGATTCCGCAGCGCTCCTCGTTTCTGCCATTGTCGAGAGAGAGAGAGAGAGAGAGAGAGAGAGAGAGAGAGAGAGAGAGAGAGAGAGAGAGAGAGAGAGAGAGAGAGAGAGAGAGAGAGAGAGAGAGAGTTGAGCTTCCTATGGTTTAATTGGGCGCGAAATCATTTCCGATGCAATACTCGCGCGGACGTAGCCGCGATGTCGAGTAATCACCGTAAAAGCCCGACTTCCCTTCCCCCAACTCTCCATTCTGCCATCATCTACTTGCCCTACCGCTATAGCTCTCCCTTCAACCCTTTCCCTTCGACTCTCTCGTTGAATCGAAGAAACCACCGAGCTCCCAATCGTTGCGTGTACTATCGTGGTCGAGCATGCATCTGTCGATTTTGTGCATTCCAGTCGATAACGATGTGTTCGAGATGCATTCAGCGTGATTAAAATGGTTGCTTGACTGCACAAAGGGAGGTTGTTATTACTTTCGGAAGTGTATGTGCTGCAACATAACAGTTGAAAATGTTAACTCTGTATTATTTAAAGTGATATGTAAAGCCTATCAGTTTGACTTTTACGTTATTATTTTTTTAATTAAACCAAAATTTATAAAATTTTCAAGCAGAGTTTATGAGACGGATTTAATTTGCATTAAACTTTGCTTCGACAGAATTTTGAAAGTCTATTTAATTCCACGTTCGATTGTTGTATATACAGTTCTATTTTTATTTTATCGTATAAGAAATAATAATTACGTTACACGCGCGATTTAATTCGAATTACTGCTGATAATCGCATAATTGCCGATGGCGAAATGGGCACAGCATTAATTTTAATACTGATTAAACCGTACATACAAGAGCTGGATTCGCTGTTTCGGCAATTACGTCGCATTTACATGCGGAAATTGGCGAAGCGTTCTTTTATTTGCTCCATCACGGCATCGTCCCGATATAATGCAGGCGTTGTCATCGCGCAATGCGAGCTTAAATGCGTGTAAACACGCGCAGCGAGATGCGTTCGATGAGACTGCACCGGATACCCGCCCCGCCCGTGACGGCCGCAGAGCGGAAATGCGCCAATCGCGCGCCATCATCGTTGGGCTTTGGATTTCCGATATTCCGTAATTTCCGAATGGTGGCCGCGCCAGCAGCCGTAGGTAGACGCCATTAAAGCCGCGTCGTAATACATGCACTGGATGCAAAATTAATTACGGCTAAATGCGCACTGGATCGTTATTTCGACCAAATGAAAATGCAGCTCATGGCAGTTTTGCCGAAAATGTCACGACCATCCTTTTTCGCAAATCACGACATGGACAGACGAATATTATAATTAATGCACTTTTGTAACGTTGAGTTTCTATTAATTCGAAATATTCTTTTATGGCCACAATTAAACCATTTTTGTTTGCAATATAATTTTCTTTATATTCTTACGAAGTAGAAGATATATTTGCACGCGTTATAATATTTTTTATAAAATTATTTCTGTAAATACAAACCTTTTTATTTGAATTCCTGTCAGGCATTATTAATCGTATTACCGATATAAATAAATTTTTCTGACAAGATTAGAGACTGTAAGATTCTCGATTAATTTAATCCTTCGTTTGGATTTTTTTGGCACAAGCGAAATTTTACTTTCAAATCTATTCTCATTTTTGTTAAAATTTCAATTTTTATTAAATAAAGGTTTTAACATTTGAGTTAGAAAACTAGTTTGGTAATATAACAGAATTGTGAAAAATAATTCTGAACTTTTTTGAAAGTCTAAAATAATAAATTTGGCTGGACAAAAAAAGCAGATGAAGTGAGTAAAAATATGATTGCAAACGAAGGAATAAATCTGATTGTTACATAATTTAGATTGAGTTTAGGATTACATTTTTTGCACATACACAAAAAATTTAGTAACATTAAATATTATATATTTTAAGTTCTAGTTTCATTTTATTATATTTAAGCTAAATCAATTGAGTAGCAATCGATTTCGACAAAATTGCGTCGTCTGTACAGGTACAATCTAATCGCATCCTATCGCAGCCGCTTTGAACGGAGATAACTGTAGTTATCCCGAACTCTATCGAACACGAGCATGTCGAAATGTATATATATTGGTTTAAACTATTCCCGCCCTTTAATCATCGCGTTAACATCCACGCCAGTCTCTCGAGTTTACCGTCCGAACAACGACAGTCATCCATCGCGTATCGCGATGACGCCCATACCGATGGAATGCGATTCCTCGCGATAATATCGGGACAACGATATATCGGGGTGTTCGAAATCGGAAGTCAGGGGTAGTCGGGGTAGTCGGGTAGCCGTGAACAAACGTGATTACAACGGTAGTACGGGCGTATATCGGGGTGCTTTGCCCTCTACAGGTATTCCAGGCGAACGTCACGTGCATGGTTTGCAGCCTCTGCGTGAGCTGTCGCACATTCTAACATACCGTTAACAGCTTTGTATTTCATAACTGAAGGCCGACTACCCCGTCGTCGTATTTCGATAACCAAGCACGACGCAATGGCCGCCGACCGGCTTTGTAAGTCACATCTTCGAAGTTCATCCTAGTGCGCCGCGATACACTTGCACCTAGGAAGGAAGAGAATGAGAGAGAGAGAGAGAGAGAGAGAAAACATCCTAAAAGAGCTAAAAAATCAATAAAAAAGTAAGAAGTATCTCCCTTACTGATTTATTAAATCAATGTACCATTTGAAGAATTTTTGAGTGCGTATCGTATTTGACTTTAATACGATCGAGTACAAAATTTACCTTGGATGAAAATTTGAAATATTGAAATACAATTTGCACCTCTTTTTGCACCAGAGAACATATCGAAGGGCGTAATATACAGCGCATACAATTCGCGTTTACATCACTCATGGATGGAGAGAATATAAAATAAATAAACATAAAATAGAACGTTTAAATTTACGGGGTGTGGGAATATTATATATAATAAGCATATCATGATTTTATGAATAATTTTGTCTCCGATTTAAAAGTTCAATTGAATTATTTTATTATTGCTATTAACTTTCCGTTAGTTTATAAGGAATATTATTTTAATCGCACAATCGATTACTGTCTCGGTTATTTTCGCTCGCAGTGTATTTGAGATGCCTTTGCTTCAACACCGTCGTTGGGATTGATTATGTCATTTGCCCAGGTCGTTCGCCCCATTTGTCTCTTGGTTATACAATACAGAACAAGTTCGTTCGAACGAACAAGTGAACGGTAGGAAAATAGCTCGCTGGCTGAATCGTTGCATTAAAGCGGCGCGTTGCGTCTGTCGTTATCAGCAGTTGACTGCAATCATCTCGCGAAGGACGGCTTACGCAGCTGCTACCCTCTATTCAGAGTCTTCTTTATGCGCGCAATTTACGTTAAGCAAATTAACATTGATCCACTTCCGCCTGCATCCCGCGTAGGACTTTCGTTTACTCGAGCGCTCAATTTTTTAGAGAACGCCATTGAGAAGTTGTTTACGACTTTTAGTATACGTGTGCTATTATGGTTATAGCATAAAGTCGAAATTTTACTTATATATATATATATATAGATTATATCATATATTTAAATTGAGAGAAATTTAGACAGCTTCATAGACAGAGCATAAACGCTGAATTATATATAATCATAGACAAAGCATAAATGCTTAATTTAATATACCATATATATATTGAACGACATAATAAAAACTTTAATATCATATATTTTTAGAAATGATTAAGATATAAGATCGTCTAAAAGCCATACAGTGCAGAATAGGTTTAAAGCCATTACTGCCACCGCAGCGAATGGTATCGTGCGAAAATCCAATTAACCTACATGCACCTCGTAAAAGTGTATATCGGAGCGGTATGCCGTTCTGCCCGAGGCAATGCGTTTTTATTTGTGCGTATTTCATTCGAAGAGCGTATTATTTCGTGATGAAAATTCATTCACCGCGCGAGTTAATCCTTTTGCATCTAACGCGAGCGACAGGCGTATTTTTTCGTCATTTACAGTACACAAACGTGTATAGTGCAGTTCTTCAATGTTGATGTCCATGCGATATATTTCGGATTATGATTTCAGGATTATTTAGCACATCATCACTAAAAAAACCAACGGCGCGGCGTTCTTTTTTCAAACTCTGAAGAGCCCATGAAAAATTCCAAATCCTTTTCTGAATGAACAAATTGTGCTGTGAAAGAATTAAATCACAAATCTCTCAGCTTTAACTGATATAAAAAATTAATAAAATGGCGAGACATAAAATAAAAAAAAACAGATACACATGCAGCTATCGAAAAAACGCTCTAGATTGTTTCTTGGAGAATTAATTTTATATTTCAATAAGGGTAATAAATAATGACAAAAAGCCTATGTAGGTGCTCAAATAATTTATATTTATATAATACAATTTCCAAACGTTTCGGTTCTTTCTCACAGAACCGTCAGTGGACAATAAGCTTACAAATTCATCAAATCTTCTAAATTCCTACTCGTACAATGCAGTCTTGTCTTATGCGTCGGTTAGATTACAATTTTTTTGTGACTCCTCTTATTGTCGGATTTTATTTAGAAGTCCATGATATGCGGAAATAAGTTAGGTGAAACTAACTTAAAATTGTGAAATATGAAATGATATATCGTCAACTTGCGAGATAGATGTTGTTAGTTCGATAGGCAGAGTTGGAATGTTGTGCTAAGCTCTTTGCCATTATTTATTACCCTTATTGAAATTTATAATTCGTTGAGCCTTTGGAAAGTTAATTTTTAATTTGTAATTTTATATTGTATTTTAACGATCGATCCATCATTGACGATTACCACTAAACGAAACGTCGGCGTCTTCGTGCGGCGCGAAAACGCAAACGTGAGTAAACGAACGTCATGAACGTGACTCGACTCGGCCGCTAAATTATGTCACGTCGACGATCGGAACGGCATAAATTTCTGTCGTGCACTGAAACGCGATGAATAGGAAACGGTTGGGAAAAACAACGTTTGTAAACTATATCTAAAATAAGAATATTTATCCTTATTATTCCCGTTGCACGGAGACTCGCGCGTGAAATCTTCTTTCCGGCGGGTGCGGTAAGAATGAAATGTCATTTGCTTCATCGCGAGATTTACAAGAACCATGTAATCAACGAGCAGGTAACCGTTTCCAGAGTCCGCGCGCTCCGCCGACGCGCGTTTAATCGTCGAAATTAAATCTTCACTGCGGACGAACTTGGCGAGTTCTCAACTTCACACGCGCGTGAGAGAGAGAGAGAGAGAGGATGCGAAAATTACAGCGGGAATATACTTCTCTCGGGGGTTACAACAAGGGGATAAGCGACGTAACTGGGCGTTTAACTCACTCGGTCGCGTTCGATAAAAAAAGGAAAAAAGGGAGATAAAAGAGAAACAAAATAGAGAGAAAAAGAGGAAAAAGTGTAACGCGACACGAATGCGTAATCTACAGCGTGTACGGATCCGCGAAGGGATAATAACCGAGCCGTCACCCAATTTATCCCATAGAGCTCGATACGAGATTGGAATGGCTTCGCGGGCGAAAGAGAGGGAGAGAGAGAGAAAGAGGGAGAAAAAAAGAATCGGCAAATACTCGCCCGCTGATGCATGTGGTCTTTTTTTGGATGACCCTGGTGTACCCCCTTTTTTGCGCACCTGAAGCACCCCATCTGCGCGCTTAGAGATGGCGTTTTAAATGGATCCGCTGCGATGGTTTTACGCGTCTCCATCGCCTATGGAAATAATTGTGATTGGCTTTGACGACCAGCCGAATGCAAACGACAAGTAGATAACCCATGTGAAGTTGGCCCCCCAACTTTTGAAAAAATTAACTTTCTATAACTTATTCGATCGCTCATCGTTGACATCGTATATTGTCTACAATAGAAGTAGTGAGCCTTAAGCCGTAAGAAATTGACCAATCACAGTTGAATGTGAGAAGAATAATCGATTATGATTGGTCAATTTCTTACGGCTTAAGACTTATTACTTTTATTGTAGACATCGCTACTCTGGAGCGAAACGAAAATATAGGATTACACTCACTGATTTTTGTATCCGCCTAAGAAAAATTCAATACAGCGTCCTTAAATTTTCTTGCGGATCCCGATCGACCGGCCGATTTTATTTTTCACTGGCGGCTTTACCGCCGGCTAACGAAGCAATTTATTTTTCAAACGCTGCCAGCTCCATAACGCGGTACTATTTACGTGCTCGCATTTACCGGCCGATGCAAAATGCAGCATATCAGAGTGAGAGAAAACGATATACGCGCGTCACACGCTCTTTCGTGGTGCCTTGTCAAACCCCGTCTAATAATCGTTATCGATTATATACGAGTGAGACATGCACGCGGATGTGAGATACGTCGGGATAAACGCAGTTTTCCGTGCGTGGAAGCTTCCGTACATACGTACACAGAGGCATATATATGTTCTCTCAGACATATCCGCACATAAATACTCGCACCGGCCGATGCCCCCACAGCCGATATGTAGGTGCATTATTTCGCTGGGGCATCAGGCACCGTTCCTGTTCCAGACACGAAATTAAAGCGATCGATCGCCGTTGCACCGGATGCACCACGCTGCAAGATACCCGTGCTGTCGGCACGAATTGATGAGCAATCGACGATTTATCCGCAAATCTCGATGCAAATTGATTCCATTTCGTGAGCGAAATCGCCAAAGGAGCGTTTTACGTAACATGCATTTTTTTCACAAACCTGTCGCAATCCTGTCATATTCGCTTTTTAAACCTTCCTCAAAAATTTATCGCTGGCTACTTCACGTGACATTTGAAATGATATTTTACTTCAGGTCAAAATATCTGACATGAAATTAAAATATAGATTTAAATATTTCTCTACTGTTTATTATTATAAATTAATTAATTACATATCATGAATATCATTAATATAATATATTACGCATTTAATTTTGTTAGGACTCTGTGAATTCATCTACCATTTATAATGATATAACTCTTTTTTATTATAAAAAATTACAAGTTACGGTAAATTTATTTTACTATAGGAAAGATTTAACGAATTAATTAAGTTGCTTTAGAGTATTGTTTTTTATTAAAATCTATTAAAAAAAGAAGTGATTTTAAAGATTAATTCGATTATTAATGTATCTTAATAATAAATAACATACCATAAAACATCACATCGTATATTGCATTCTGCAAGGATTACATGTCTCTAGTGCACTCGACTTGAAAATGATCAGCTATCGGTGTTATCGTGATACACTCGTACGTGAAAATCAATACAGTTTTCCAGGAGAATGAATTTCCGGCGACAAATATACGGCGAGATAGAGAGAAAGAAGAGAGAGAGAGATCGTGCCATCGAAAGTCCAATTATATGTGATTCGGGCGCGGTATCGCAACAATAATTGATGACGCATAACATTATACACCCGTTGAACGAAAATTCAAAATTTAACCTAGAATCATGGTATAAACGTTGGTTGCCGCCCCGGTCTTTTAAAATAACCATCGCGTTTTGTAATTAAAACTACGTGGGCATAATTTCACCAAGATTAAAGTTATTTCGCTCGCTGTATGGAAACAGTGGGACGCCAAATTCGCTTCTATAATTGTAATTGTATTATTCTTCCATAACTTAAAAATAAATTTTATTTACAATTAATCTAAAATTATATATTAGTTATGTGCTGCGTAAAATTAACGTTTTACATTGCGATAAAAATCGGTTATGTTCACCGACAGTTTTATGCGTCGACGAGCGCAAAGAGCTGCGAATTATTTTGGCGCTGTATCGTAGATAAATCGGAAATGGAAATGCATTCGATTCGACAACAATGGAATGAGGAGAGATTGTAACGTATAGTGAATGCAGCGGGCGTAACATTCGCGTAAATGAATGAAAATCATCCTGCCGCATTTTGCACATGCGAATGAAAGAGTGCGCGTCGACAGTTCTCGTTAGCCATTTCTCCTATTTGTATAGTCTGTTTAAGAACAATTGATATTTATGCCAATTAACGTGAAAGGCAAATTAACGAGTTGAACAAAATATTGTTAACAATAATCTGCTTATATTTTAAACACGTTTAAGCACGTTTCTAACAAATTATTAGATATTACAGATGAACGATAACAATCAACCTACATTGTTACATATTAAAGGAGCAACGATAATCCAATTTCTTAAGTTAAATAACATTGTTTTTAACACACTTTCACATGTCAAAATACAAGTCAATCCATTTCTGTGACTAAATTGCTTAGTTTCAAAGTAAACAACGTCCATATTAACGTATTCATTTAGTAAATTAAATAATAATTATATAGAATTAAATTTTAAATTATATTTTCTTGAGTTACTTTGTTTAACTTCATTGTTTTAATTAAATTAATGACTGAGTAGGAGTAGTAGTGATCTATAGGAATATATGATTAAAAATAACTCAAATCGGGTTTATATATATACAGGGTGTTTCCAAATTAAATCGCAAAACTTCGGGAGCGTGTAGAGGAG